>NC_060158.1:1850970-1858316 GCF_021292245.1 Micropterus dolomieu | reverse complement strand
GATGAGAGGAAGTGGAAATGTCAGACTGTTTATTGTGAAGATGAAACTTTCATATCATCATCTGGTTGCTGCTGTTTACATTCACCCCAGAAGCAAATAAAAAAATGCACTGTGGAATGTTTGGGGTGTATATGTGTACGCAAATATATTTGAGTGTCCTATATTTACATTTATTCATTTAGCTGACGCTTTTATCCAAAGCATCTTACAATTGCTATACATGTCAGAGGTCGCACGCCTCTGGAGCAACAAAAAGTCATGTGCCTCATCCATTGCTCCATCACCACCAATATATATAAATTAGTTTAATTTCTGCGCCGGCTCACACAGATGCCCTCAATAAACTTACAGCACTGATATGGAACCACTGAAAACACAACGTTTCTTCATGTTTACTGTGACAGATTAATTTGTTCTGTAGAGGTTTCTTTTTGGTCTGAACAAGAAAGGAGCGGAGGAACATTAAACAGTTATTTAACTCAAACAGCAAAAACCTAATGTCCTCTGACGCTGTATTTGCTGAGTTTGTTTGCTGTGCAGGAGGTCACGTTAAGTTTGTGCTTGATAAATAACAGACGCAGGTCAGATGGCCACAAACCGCAGAGCTTTCTTAAACCGTAGGAGGTTTACAGCATCAGGACAGTTCAGACGTGTGTCAGGCAAGCTGTCGGTCATCCAAACTCATTACACTCACTTTCAAGAGCTTTCCTTTCTGTAGTCTCAGCCTTAAAGTTCTGACTGCAGGGCTGTAAAGTAAAGTTCACTATTTGGCCAAAAGTATGTGGACACCCAAACCCTTATGTGACAGTTAGACTTTATATTATTATATTAAATATATTATTTTAACCCGTGTTCCTTAATGTGCGGCTCTATCAGCCTTCTGGTTTCGGTCTTTCCAGCAGATGTTGAACCTGCTGCCGGGATTTGCTCCCATTCAGCCACCAGAGCATCAGTGAGGTCCAACACTGATGTTGGCTGATGAGGCCCGGCTGGCTCACAGGTTCAGGATTCAGTTTAAGGTGCTCATTTGTACATAAACGTAGAGCCCGTGGTCCAGCACCTGGGTACATCTCAGACTTGCTTCACCCGTATGCCACCACTAGCCCACTCTTCAAACCAGGGCTTTCTAGTTGTTCCGCATGCTGGACTCAAAACTAAAGGTGATCGTGCATTTCAAGAGGTGGCCGGACTCTGAAGGACTCTCTTCCCTCAGACATATGCTCTGTGGTCTCTGTTGAAGTCTTTAAAAAACATTTGACACATTTGTTGCTTGTGTTTTACTGATTGATTGTTATATATTACTACTTTATATTGTTGTTCTTTTTGTATTATTTATTATTTTACTTCTGTACAGCACTTTGTGACTTGCTCTGTGAAACTTTTGTTTTTGCCCCCACTCATCATGAGCTGAACTCAAAGATCTAAGACTTTCTCTATGTACACAAAAGGCCTATTGCTCTCAAATATTGTTCACAAATCTGTGAATTATTAGTGAGCAATTTAGTGAGCACGTTTGCTGAGATAATCCATCCACCTCACAGGTGTGGCATATCAAGATGCTGATCATTGCACAGGTGTGCCTTAGGCTGGCCACAATAAAAGTCCACTCCAAAATGTGCAGCTTCACTGTATTGGGGGTTGATCAGGTTCTCGATTGTGGCCTGTGGCGTGTTGGTCCACTCCTCTTCAATGGCTGTGCGAAGTTGCAGTCAGGTCAAGATCCCGATGAGGACGACGAGCATGCAGATGAGCTTCCCTGAGACGGTTCCTGACAGTTTGTGCAGAAATTCTTTAGTTATGCAAGCCGATTGTTGCAGCAGCTGTCCGGGCGGCTGGTCTCAGACCATCTTGGAGGTGAAGATGCTGGATGTGGAGGTCCCGGGCTGGTGTGGTTACATGTGGTTTGTGGTTGTGAGGCTGGTTGGATGTACTGCCAAATTCTCTGAAACGCCGTTACGGCTTATGGTGGAGAAATGAACATTCAATTCACGGGCAACAGCTCTGTTGGACATTCCTGCAGTCAGCATGCCGACTGCACGCTCCCTCAAAACTTGTGACATCTGTGGCGTTGTGCTGCGTGATGGAACAGCACATTTTCAAGTGGCCTTTTATTGTGGCCAGTAACTTTGGTGTGGGAAATCTGGGTTCGATTCCCACTGCGACACACCCACCCTGAGCAACACAGTTAGCCCCAATTGCTCCAGATGTGTACGACCTCTGACATACAGCAATTGTAAGTCGCTTTGGATAAAAGCATCAGCTAAATGAGGTAATGTATGTGACCTGGTTGAAAAGGATTTGGAGCTGTTTGATGGAGCTGTGGTGAGTAAGGAAAGCAGTAACTAAGTACTACTGTTTTAAGGAATTAGTGAAGTAATGTGATTACTTTTTCAAAGAGTAATACGTAATGACTAATTGGGTTTATATGAAAAAAACAGTTTACATTTTGGAGATATGCGTCAAACAAATTGTGTAATCACCATTTGTCTAGGTTTCTATTAAAGATCATAAACTTTGTGCACAGGAGCGTGACACATTTTTCTAAATAGTAACGATGTCATTTCCTCTCCTGCTGGTATCTCCTTGGCGATGATGTCAGAGCTCCTTGTATGAGCTGTAATAAATTGTTGTGCCGCAGATGCAGTGAATAGCAGTGTGATAATATATTGAGTACTAATGAATTGGGAGCAACTGCAGACATAAATTTACACTGTTCAACACCAGGGGGCAAGAACACTGATAAACATGATGGCACTTCCCTAATGTGTGTGCATAAGTCAACAGCTTGAGCAATTAAAAAGATTACCATCTTTAAGTGTGCTCGCAAGCTATTCAGATAGATGATGTGTGTGTGTTTTACATTGTGCACAAAGCTCCTCATACTTTCAAACACCATTGTATTGTTTATTGTTCCTGAACAGTACTTCAGAAAGATTTTAAATGCAGGACTTTTACTTGTAACAGAGTATTTTAAACTGTGGTGTTACTAGTTTTACTTAAGTAAAACATCTTCCACCTCTGGCACCTTCCAAGAAAAAACTCAACACTTACTATTGTGCAAATTTAATTGAAAATCAAATGAGGGAAAGGGGGGTCAACAGGAAGCCATGGTCCTGTGTGTGTGTGTGTCATCAGCATGGCCTGTTAGCCAGTCTATCTACTGTGTATAATGGTCACCAGTGGTTCGCTTGATAACAGCAGCCTGGTGTTCAGTGGAGTGAATTAATGGTTCCTCGGTTCAAATCCCCCAACTCAGACTGGACCAGGAAAGTTCTCCTCCTGATGGAGACGACAGATCTCTGACTGCTTGTCAGCTCTGCGGTGTGAGCCTGTAAATCGCCGCTGCAGGCCGTTACTGTGAGAACAAACGTGCTCACAGTCAACTTAATCCTTAAACAAACACTTAAGAAATGAAGTTGGGACGTTTCTGTGTGAGGACGGCCTCGGCTGTACACACATTAAACAGCTGACTGATCACTGAGTCAATACTCTGAGGCGCTAACGGTGGACTGGATCAAACATGCAGGACAGGTGGTAGAGGTGAATACGGATGAGCTGCAGATGTACAGTATCTGCAGGCGGCGACAGTGCAGCACGTCATCAGTCTGCCTTCATAGGAGACGCATCATTACGTTTTAACGACAATTAAATGGTTTATTAACACAAGTTGCCACATTTAAGGACTTAGGCTCCATCCGCACTGCTTTTCGTTTAAACACGCAGATCTTTCAAGGGCGTCACTGTGTTGGAAAGCGGTGGGGACATATGGGCTCAGATTAGGGGCGTGAAGAGACACTTTGCTCGCGAGAAATCACAGAAAGTTACATCTTTAAACCCTTAATTTCCCGCATTCTGGTGAACGTTTCTGAACTAATTTATGGTGGAAATGTTTTTATTTATGTAAAAGGAAACTCAAAAGTCACATGACATTTTAATATATATCAATATAACAGAATCTAAGTCAGTGCAGCTCTCAGGCATTCTGTGCTGCTTTCAGATCTGTTTCTCCTGTAGATCAACTTTTCTCATGTAACATCGTCCCTGCTGAGGCAACACATACGCAGGCATGATTTAGTCTTCCCTCCTCTTTTGTCATGTTCACAGGGAGAGAACAGAAAACTTTGCCAAAAAGAAACTGTGTCCAGAAGTTGTTACAGTTACTGATTGGTGCTGCACGTTTTTGGGTCATTTTATAATCAGCAGCTTGTTTGTTTTTTTTAAGCTTGAGTTACTTTTTTTGAACAATGCAAAAAAAATTGGTTTCTTCTATATTTTAAGTGCATTGCATGTTTTCTTAATGCACAAACATAAACCTTTCTAAAGGCATTTTCATTTGTTACTTAACCGCAAGCTATATTTTAGAAATTTTCTTAACAAATTATGCTTTAAAAAAGTGGTGGGGACATGTCCCCAGCGTCCCCAGCGTCCCCAGTGTAACTGACACCTGTGAGACCTTTTGCTAGGTTTGCACCTCCCGTCCAGACTAAAACAGCGGACCCGGAGACTTAAAACGGACCCTGTTTTCGTTTTAAAACTCTGGGGTAGCGTTTTAGAACGATGACGCAGACACTCACATCGAGCTTCCTGATTGGCTCTTATCGGTCATGCAAAGAAAAAACAGGATGCTACTTACAATCTTTTTAGTTTTGGTATTTCTAGTAAAATGCTTTGTATTGTGTAATTTTTTTTTTGCGGTGACTCCCAGTCTGTTTTTTGCCGCCACAGTCGCTTGGACAGTAACAGTTCCACCTCGTTGTCGGTCCATGCAAAAAAAATTCTGGTGTGGTTTATTTGTTTGTAGTATTACTTTCTTCTTTCGCTAAATCTTCTGCAGAATAGACAATCTGCTTCCTGTTTAAACCGGCTCGTGCAGGCGAAAACGTACGGAGACGTTTTTAAACAAAAACTTAGCAGTGAGATGTAGAATTAAAAAGGACTTATAACTGCTAAACATTTCAGCCCCTAACTATAAATGATCAGAATTGGTCTCCAAGAAGCTGCTGGCTCATCCCAAAGACTTCCGCTACATTCATCATGTTGGATGGATGTGGATCTTGAGAATGGTACCAAATCCACAAGCTGATTATCTCAATGATCCTTTACCTGTTCTCTGCATGGCTTAAGCCAACCTGATGTAGACGGTTCATGTTACAGACTCACAACAGAAAACCTGTATAAAAGGTGGATGCAGTAATGACCCCAGAGAGGAAGAGATTCTACAGCAGCTTCACAAAGCTTCACACTAGCTATACACTAACTGTATTTATTTATTCAAGTAGCATTCACTGAAAGTGATAACTACTGTACATATACAACACACAACAGAGTAAAAAAGCATTAACTGTGCAGAATTTCACCACCTTTTCCTCTGGAAGCAGAAAAATTGTATTCTGTATTTACAGGAAACAGAGTTGTCGGCTTTGCAAATAAAAAAAAAGGTGCTGCTGGCCTGGTTGCCGTTCGTTCACCCAAATTTCCATCCTGAGGAGGCCTCTGCCAGACTCACAGGAAGTCCATGTTTCAAATTCCAGTCAGGGAGGCAGAGTCTCCCTCAGAGGCTGAAAAACTCATATTTTCAAGCAGCAACTCCTGTCATCTCCCCTCCAACTGAAGCCTATCCCCTCTCCTCTTCAGAAAAAGGAGAAGAAGAAACATGCCCTCTATCTGTGTCCTCAGCTCTGCTTTTATCAGCTCTCCCAGCACTTCTCCCCCTGTGTGATCTCTCTGGTCGCAGGAACATTTGCTGTTGCTTCGTCCTGAACTCACAGTTTGACTGTGTGACCTGTGCATTCGGCGACTGTTGTTGCCTCCAGCAGCGGAGCTCCTGCTGAGGAGGCGGCTGCTGTTCTGAGTGCAGCGTTTTCACTCTGAATTCATCAAATCATCGGCCAGACGGAGAGAGAGAGAGAGAGAGAGAGAGAGAGAGAGAGAGAGAGAGAGAGAGAGAGAGAGAGAGCGAGAGCGAGTCCTCAACAGGAAAAGTAGATTTTGCAGCAGGTTATTACGGTTTAAAGGTGGTAAGCAATTCTGATCCAACACACGTCTTTATGTCCTTTCAGTTATTGGTCGTAAAATCGTAACTTTGGCATGTCGTCGTCAGTTGGTTGCACTTGTGTGTGCTATGTTTTGTAAAGGAAAACAAAAAAAAAAAGAATATAAAACTGCTGCTGTAGAACTCGAGGCTGAGTCTGAATCAGCGTGGTAATGACATTTTATACCACAAGCAAATACACAACATGCTTGTGACGCTTCCCTGTAAACTCACATCTCATTGGCTGTTTTGGGTTTCTGATCAGAGGGACCCTGATTTGGAATCGTAATTGGTTTTGGTCCCCGATTTGAAATCGGTACACCTCACAGTACAGGATCATTTGGGCCAATAATCGGTCCAGACCAGCCTCGGTTCAGGAATGCCTACGCGATGGTTGGAGGGCGAATCAGAGCCAAAATCCAGCAAAATAAGTATTGTATATCACAGCCTGATGTTTCTTCTTCCTCTGAGCCATAGACTTCATAGAGTTCCTTCAGAACTTTTCAAAGTAAAAGCTCTCAATGACCTCAACATGAAGCATTGCTTCAAAAAACGTTCTCGCGCTTTTATTTTGGAGGCACAATCACTTAAGAGGAAGTGATTATGTGAGTAACTGTTTCTGTCTTTTTCAGCATCAGCCGCTATCAATTTATTCATTTTTATTTATTTTTTATTTTTCTGCTATCAAAGCAATCTGGATTCGCTGAAAATAGTCCCCAACAAATGCACTATATCCTCCTGTTTGTTTGATAAAAACTACAGTGAGCAGCTGTTTGATTAAATGAGCATTTTTAAAGATTTATGTCTTCAACAACATAAAATACAGTAGAGCTATTTTCACCAATGCACTAGGCTTCATTATTCAGCTGTTTTCACAGCTAGTAGCAGCCGTGACTAGCAGCTTGATGTGTAAAATCTGTTACAAGGTCATAAATTAAAAACAATGAAAGGTGTAGAATTTACCAGATGAACCCTGTAGAGGATGCTGATCCCAAGAGTCATGAAGGGTTTGGAGAAATCGATCACCTTCTCTCTCTCTGAGGTGATCGTGAAGCCGGCCACTGCCAGGTCCGCTTTCTACAGAGAGACAGATCGGGAAGAGACAGGAGGTCATTTTAGCAACAGCAAAGGTTTTTACTGTTATGGCAGAAAATTCTTCCTCTTACATTTAATCTTTGACTATTATTGTTATGTCTTATGATATATATTGTTTCCAGGGCTTGACATTTACTTTTTTGCTCACTAGCCAACTTTTCCAAAGTTACTAGCCACACAGTATTTTTAGTAGGCACATTTTTGTTGATGGGAAATTAAA
>NC_060158.1:1821184-1850870 GCF_021292245.1 Micropterus dolomieu | reverse complement strand
AGAGAGAGAGAGAGAGAGAGAGAGAGAGAGAGAGAGAGAGAGAGAGAGTCCTCAACAGAAAAAGTAGATTTTGCAGCAGGTTATTACGGTTTAAAGGTGGTAAGCGATTCTGATCCAACACACGTCTTTATGTCCTTTCAGTTATTGGTCGTAAAATCGCAACTTTGGCATGTTGTCGTCAGTTGGTTGCACTTGTGTGTGCTATGTTTTGTAAAGGAAAACAAAATAAAAAGAATATAAAACTGCAGCTGTAGAACTCGAGGCTGAGTCTGAATCAGCGTGGTAATGACATTTTATACCACAAGCAAATACAAATGCTTGTGACGCTTCCCTGTAAACTCACATCTCATTGGCTGTTTTGGGTTTCTGATCAGAGGGACCCTGATTTGGAATCGTAATTGGTTTTGGACCCCGATTTGAAATCGGTACACCTCACAGTACAGGATCATTTGGGCCAATAATCGGTCCAGACCAGCCTCGGTTCAGGAATGCCTACGCGATGGTTGGAGGGCGAATCAGAGCCAAAATCCAGCAAAATAAGTATTGTATATCACAGCCTGATGTTTCTTCTTCCTCTGAGCCATAGAGCTCCACCAAAATACTCACTAGAGCAGGGGTCAGCAAATAAGTCTGACATCGGGCCAAATTCTCTTCAAGCCGTTACGCGGTGGGCCAGAACATTATTTCAGTCAAATTATTTCAAACTCTTGGAAACTCATGTGCACGTTTAGCTGAGTAGAGTGCTGGACTCCCGTTGGAGGAGTTGTAAGATCGATCCCAAAATCTTGCGGACTGTTTTATTTCTCCCTTGTTAAACAAATTACAGTTTTTCACATGCTCACAATAAAGCATGTGCCGCAGTGCATATGCGTCCTGTCGTTTGATCTGCATTCCTAAACCTATGGACACGTTTACGGATGACTTTTTCAGAGGTGCGTCAAGTAAGCCAGAGACTCTTTCGAATGTCCTTCAGAACTTTTCAAAGTAAAAGCTCTCAATGAACTCAACATGAAGCATTGCTTCAAAAAACGTTCTCGCGCTTTTATTTTGGAGGCACAATCACTTAAGAGGAAGTGATTATGTGAGTAACTGTTTCTGTCTTTTTCAGCATCAGCTGCTATCAATTTATTCATTTTTATTTATTTTTTATTTTTCTGCTATCAAAGCAATCTGGCCGCCAGATATTATTGCTGCCTATTGCCGACTACTGCACTAGAGGATTCGCTGAAAATAGTCCCCAACAAATGCACTATATCCTCCTGTTTGTTTGATAAAAACTACAGTGAGCAGCTGTTTGATTAAATGAGCATTTTTAAAGATTTATGTCTTCAACAACATAAAATACAGTAGAGCTATTTTCACCAATGCACTAGGCTTCATTATTCAGCTGTTTTCACAGCTAATAGCAGCCGTGACTAGCAGCTTGATGTGTAAAATCTGTTACAAGGTCATAAATTAAAAACAATGAAGGGTGCAGAATTTACCAGATGAACCCTGTAGAGGATGCTGATCCCAAGAGTCATGAAGGGTTTGGAGAAATCGATCACCTTCTCTCTCTCTGAGGTGATCGTGAAGCCGGCCACTGCCAGGTCCGCTTTCTACAGAGAGACAGATCGGGAAGAGACAGGAGGTCATTTTAGCAACAGCAAAGGTTTTTACTGTTATGGCAGAAAATTCTTCCTCTTACATTTAATCTTTGACTATTATTGTTATGTCTTATGATATATATTGTTTCCAGGGCTTGACATTTACTTTTTTGCTCACTAGCCAACTTTTCCAAAGTTACTAGCCACACAGTATTTTTAGTAGGCACATTTTTGTTGATGGGAAATTAAAGATTGTGTGTAAAGCTCCTTTTTTGTGAAAACATGTAGTCTAATAAGATAAACACATTAAGAGCAGCTTCTTATTGTATATAATAAAAGTGCTGCATGGATGTCAAATATTAATTGAAAAGAAAACTAAACAGAAACACAGTTTAAATCCTTTTTATTTATAACAGCACTTAGGCTAAAAAGAAAGAAACCAACAAAGAGCAACAATTAAGGCAATAGGATTAAATTTTATGTAGGCATACATCATTTTTGTGCACTTTTGGGTTGTTTGTTTTGCATCTGCATTGCATCTGACTGGATCTATGTTTATCACCATGAAACTCTGTACAAAACCAGTATACAGGTTTATTTTCCCGATTATTCCCATACAAACGCATCTTCTGCTTACATACATGGCATGCCAACTTTTATTAAAACATAGAATCAACTCTGGAATGACGATATGTGACAGCATCTCTCTAATCATAAAGATCTCTGTAATTTTACAGCATTTAAGGGCACTTTCCTCCTGCCTTTTCTCTTTCTCTTCTTCTCCTGTGCATTTCTTCTCCACACTGCTCGGCCTTGCACACTCTCGCACTGACTGAACGCTGTGTTGATGTGTGTGTGCATGTGACCAGTCGCGTGTGATGACCATACCATCAGGTTAAAAACAGGCGGGAGGCTGACGTAGGGACTGTGGCTGCCCTGTATTTGGCGGGTGTTAATGTCAAGCCCTGATTGTTTCTATCCTTAACTTTTCCTTCTCCTATACTCCTTATGTTGGTCTGTCCACATTTAACTGGGGTTTAGGTCAGAGCTGTGAGATTGTTTTGGTGTTTTCCTTACTTACTGTTCCCAACAGAAACACAGAAACCGGGACAGTGTAAATGATTATGCATCCCTTTGCTCGAGGCCTGAATCTGCCCTAGACGGCAGCTGATTTTCTGTTATAGTACTTCTCTGTCGTTCTCTTTTTATTAATAAATTCTTCACAGACAACTGTTGGTTGTTAATTATTTGCTTAATCCCTAACCAGCAATATACAATTTCCACGACATTTACATTTCAGCCACCGATGTTACTTTTACAGAGCTGAGAGATCTGAAAACATCTTTTATTTTAAACTCTTAAGGAACGCTAATCACTAGGAATTTACTAAATAACCATTACTAATGTTAGTATTTGCCTACTTTTGCACATACTTGTCAGCATTGTGTTATAGTATTATTGTATCTTTTTATATTTTTTGTAAACTTTTGATCTCCTTACTTTTCATATATTTATATTACTATATTTATGTTATGTGTGCTGTAAGCACCAAATCATACCAAGGCAAATTCCTCGTATATGTGAAAATGTATCTGGCAATAAACCTGATTCTGATTTGTTTCAACAAAAGCCTTTTCAACATGTAATTAATTGTCCTTAATGCCTGTAAGTGTGCTAGACTCAATGAAGTGTAGTGAGATGATGTTGAACAGAGCAGAACGGCAGTTTATACAGACAAATTTCTGTCACATCATCATTATTTGTGTCAGTTCAAATAAATGCCGCAGCTGCAGTTAGCTTCACTCTCTCTATTTACATCAACAGATCGAACGGTATTCCAGCAAATTAATACAAATCGAGGGATGCTATCATGAAACCAAAGAATATAAAATACAGATTTCTTGGTGGTTTATAGAGCTATATAGCTAGATATGTAGCTGTAGCAGACACAAGAAAAGGCTAATTAATTTCTGTTGGACTTTAAATGAAACCGGGTTGAATTGACAGCCGAAAGAGGACGAGGAAGGGAAGTGCTGTGATGAAGGAAGGAGGAGGTAGTTAGAGAGGATGAGGAGGAAGAAGAAGCAGAGAAGACAGAGGAAAAGGAGTAAACAAGAGCAAACAAGAGAGGGAATTAGATCATGGAAGAGAGAGACTTTCAGGTTGACTGGCGGAGCGTGAGAAAAACAAGACGAGCCGGAAACGAGGGAGAGGTGGTAAAAAAAAAAAAAAGAATCAACCTCGAGAAAACAGGAGAAGAGAGAAATCCTGGAGGAGGTCAGAGAGGAAAGAGAAACAAAACAAAGAAAGGACAGAAGAAGAAAGGAGGGGTCAGGTGGAGTTAGTCGTCTATACGTATGTACAGGTTGAGAAAACAAAAGCAGACACAGTAACTGAAGGAACAAGAAGGACGTCTATTTAAAATGAGGAGTCTAATATTCAGTCTAAGCTGATAAAAGACCAAATATGTTTTTATATTCACAAACAAACAAAGTAAATAAAGTGAATAAAAATGTAACTGAAACTGCACAGAGACCAGAGAGGGAGAGGGATTTCATCTCTTATTCTGTTCCTAACTGCCTAATGGCTCCTAATTTATTCTGTAATGAGCTGAACAACCTCCAGTGAATTACATTCATGTTCAACTATTTTGCATTAACAGAAAACATTTTGGGAGAAACACAATGCCCGAAGGAACTTTATGTTTTTTCCCTGCAACAAATCCCAACATTTCCTCCCAGCTCAGCGTCCAGTGGCGGTCTGGCCATCTGGAGCATTGGGACTATTCCCAATGGCTGGCCAACCTCCGGGCCGGTGGGCCTCCTTCCTTAGCCTATACTATACTAATTATAGAAGCGGCTAAATGTGTTAATACAACATGTTATCAGAATCTATCAGTGGAATGCAAGTGTGGTAGAAAAACTGAATGTCTACATTTCGCTGTCCTGTGGGGATTTTGTGCAAATCTCTTCAGTGATTTACTGTGGTGTAATTTTATCTTGCTAAAAGAAGCACTTTCATTTGATTGTAATTGTTTTTGTCTTGTCATTCGACACGTGTAAATGTTTTAGACATTTACGTATGTTAATTAGCTAATTTTCTTCAATGTGTATACAGCCATTGGTTGCCAATAGCAGCCAATACATATGGTAAAATCAATCAATCCTTTCTTTGCCCATCTCTTAACAGACAATACATTGAAACACCGGCTCCCCATGAGGATGTGTCTTGAGCCGTCTTCTGTTCACTCTCCTCACATATGACTGCTCTGCAAAATACCTGAGCAACCACATGGTGAAGTTTGCAGATGACACGGCTGTGGTTGGACTGATATCTACCAATGACGAGTCAGCGTACAGGCAGGAGGTGGATGAACTCGTGGTCTGGTGCAGAGCAAACAATCTCTGCATCAGTGTGGGAAAGACTAAGGCGATGGTTGTGGACTTTAGGAGGAGAGGTCATACCCCACCTCCTCCCCTCTTCATTGATGGAGTAACTATGGAGATGATTTCCACCTTTAAATATCTGGGCCTGTACATCTCCAGTGACCTCACATGGGCCACCAACACAGCCAGCATTATTAAGAAGGCCCACCGACGCCTGTACTTTTTGAGGAGGCTGAAGCGGGCCGGCCTCAACCCTGCTTTCCCGACCTGTTTTTACCGGTGTGTCGTGGAGACAACACCGACATCCTCCATCACTGTCTGGTATGGAATCTGCTCTGCGGCTGACAGGAAGGCGCTGCAACGAGTAAATAACAACAAATAACAGCCTCCCTTCCCTAGAGGACATCTACGTCAGCAGGTGCAGAAGCAGGGCATCAGGTATCATGAAGGACTCCACCCACCCGGCGCACAAACTGTTTACCGCCCTCCCCTCTGGCAGAAGGCAGCCTAAAATCAAGAACACCGAGGCTAACGTGCACCTTTTTCCCCAGAGGCTGTGAGGCTTATGAACTCCCAGGCTTAGAGCTCCTCCAGCCCGCTGCTCTCACATTGCTGCTCCTGCACTTTAATGATGCCACATGGTTTTAACTATGGTTTGTTATGCTTAAGATTATCTAAGTGTTTTTATATAGGACCTATCTTAATTTGTTATTTCTTCTGTACGCCGCTGGACCCGGCAAACAAATTTCATTCCTTCATGTTTTACATCTTTGAATGACAATAAAGAACTGAACTGAATAAATTTGGGGCCAAACAGATGCCTCCCTGATGGTACTGCATGATGAATAAATATCTGCCTGGAATTCTCAGCATTGAGGAGACCATTAATTCTGACCAAACCTCCACCTCCGTTTGCAGAAATGCAGCCCCCCACCATGCTTCACTGCTGCCTGCAGACACTCATTCTTGTACCGCTCTCCAGCCCTTCGGCGAACAAACTGCCTTCTGCTGCAGCCAGATATTTCACATTTGGTCAGTCCAGAGCACCTGCTGCCATTTTTCTGCCACCCTGCTCCTCTGTTTTCATCCACAGTTGAGTAGTTTGGCCTTGATTCCATGTCTGATGCTTTTTGGCCCCAAGTCTTCCATGAAGGCCACTTCTGACCAGACTTCTCTGGACAGTAGACCAGGGTCCCAGTGTTTTTGCAGTTCTGAGCTGATGGCTTTGCTGGACATCTTCTGATTGTGAAGGGAAGTAAGCGTGATGTGTCTTTCTTCTGCTGCAGTAAGTGTCCTTGGCCGACCGCTGCGTCTTCTGTCCTCAGCGTTGCCAGTTTCTTTGTGCTCCTTCAAAAGAGCTTGGACAGCACATCTGGAAACGCCCCTCGACTAAATATTGATTTGATCTAGATTTATCTTCTGTTCACTCAGTATTTTGGTAGTATAATCTGTTAACATGTCTATTTTTGAAAGCACTCATTAAAATCACATTAAAAGCAAGTATTTCCATTTATATCTGTGGCTTAGACTACATTCACTACATGGTTCAACACACACACACTCTCTGGCCAATCAGAAAGAAGTATTCACCCAGACTTTGAACTAAAGCTACTGAGCATTAAGAATGGATACCTGATTAGACTTTCATTTAAAGAAAATCTGGCCGCAACCTTGATTTGAGGTTATTTAAAAATCAACATAATTTCCTAATAATTCTTACTTTTTCATGGTTCTGCTGAGGTCTCTGTCTTTCAGCCCGACAACCTGTTCAGCTACATCTCATCCAGGCGTGTGGCAATTATTCTGTCAATTCTGTCAATTTATTTTTGTCTCTGGCTCAGGAAGATAACATTGTAGATGGATCCCACCGACAAATCTCTGATTGGTCAGTTGTTTTTCCAACAGAGGAAACAGAACGAGCACAAACACCGGATGAATTTGAATCACTGCACAAATCAGAGGTGTGTGATTCGGAACCAGGCTCGCGGTCTGTGTGATTTCTTTATAAACATCTGAGTAATCCTCTCCTTTATTTGGCCGGCGTGCGTTGGTCTCCTGCAGTGTTTCCCTGCGCTCCACAATCTCAAAGCCGCGCCTCCTTCTGGACCATCACAAAATGGAACACTTACTATTTTTTTCCATGCGTTTTCAAGGTTAATAGTCTCTGCAGCAGCATATGTGCAGATGATGATTACTGTCTGCTCTGACTGATCCTCTGGCACGCTGAACTGATCAGGAGACGGCCTCATCTCCGATTAAACAGCCAACTCTTATTACAAAGTTGAACTCCTGATTTTTCAGCCACAGGAACCGCAATTAAAGGCAGCACCTTTGTTCCAAATGCTTGAACCTTCTTTGCAGAGATTCTGAGGCTTTTAATGAAATATTGATTTTTATTGTACAGAAGTCATTGTTGAGGGCGCAGTTGTTACTGAATGCATTACAAGTTAACAATGAGTTGTTATTCAGCGGACAGCATGGCATTAAACCTGCCAGATAGGAGCTTTTGTTCCTGTTGGGGCTCAGTGGGTAAATCATGGAGCTCATACTGGTCCCATTTCAAGCTAGGGCACACTTGAAAATGCTACTGGTAATGAGAGGGACTTTTTATAATCGTTTCCCTCAAATGATCAGGACTTGGACAGATTGCAGGTTAGGATAGGATTTACACATCCACTATTTCTTATACAGGTGTATGAGGACCTTGATCCCTGGGTGCTGCTCAAGCATTCAGGATTTTATTGAATCAGTGTTTTTTTTAGAACTTGTACTCTGCAGATCTGTAGGCACTGAAGCATTATTTTTGACGTATTTATGCAATAACATCTCCAATGCAAGAGCAGGAAACAATGAATGTGGTGATAAAATGTCTGCATGAGAAAATGAGTTCAAAGTAGACTGTTAAAGTTTGTTATTGCAGTCTACAAATGTCCTCATTATTTTGTGTTTCATTAAGATACTATAAAATCAATTTGGAAATGGAGCTGACAGCAGTCATTTATATTCACCAAGAGTAGTTTTATGTTACAATATGCCAATCTAGTTCATTATTGCATACTTTGACAACAACATTAGGTGTAATATTACATGATGGGGATTTCACGAGGTATCACTGGGATAAAGTAGAAGGCCGGAAGCCATATTCTATATATCACGTCTGTCGTGCTAGGGCTGATCCCATTCGATGGGCGGACCCGGATCTCACAGCTGAAGCTTTGCAGAGACATTATGAAACCAGGATAATTACTGCGCATGTGTGGGCGTAGTGTGTGTGTGTGTGTGTGTGTGTGGCAGAAGTGGAAGAGAGTTCGGATCATTTACCACAATTTATGAACCACACAAAGAATCGTTTTTAAACAGTTACTTGGAATTAACCATGCACGAAAAACTCTGCAGAAGACAGGTGAACGGCAGGCGGGCGGAGCAGAGAGAATTACCTGTAAATGTGAATGTATGTTACAGTGAATAATGAACAGAGACTGCAGCTTCTCGAGATTAAAGTGGAGTTACTTAGTGTCTCTAAATTGTCCTCAGGTGTGAGCGTGAGTGGTTGTTCGTCTATGTGTGTCCCTGCGATGGACTGGCGACCTGTTCAGGGTGTACCCCGCCATTCGCCCGATGTCAGCTGGGATTGGCTCCAGCCCCCCCGCGACCCTGTACGCAGGATAAGCGGTTGACGATGGATGGATGAATGAAAACATCCATGACTATCAGAAGTGACCATGTATCACAATAGTTGTCATTTCTTAGCCCACTAAATGACAACAACTAAGATAAACATTCAGATTTTGTACCGGTGATAAATTTTGTTCATGTTGCAGAGCTTCTTTCTTCAGAAGATTTCTCATTATTATCCAATTCTCACAACACTGGGACTTTACTTTGTTGTGTTTTTAATGAAAAGTTTAATGGAAATCATAATGGTATCTCAATTTCCCCTGCTAGCGTGGCTGGTGTCGCTCCGCCGCTGAATGCCTACAGAAAATCTCTACGTTCTGCCACGTTTCTGCCAATTTAAACTGAGAAAACATCAAAGTGCATTTGTTTTTCCAGCAACGTGTTTTTCCAGTTTCACACTTGAATGTGGATTTAACCTTGCTGGGTAAACATGGCAGAGTGAAATTAAAGTAGAAAGATAATCTCATTAAGTTCAGAGTGGATCCGTAGTGGAGCGTTTATCTGGACTCCAGACACCTCTCTGCTCCTTAATTAACACTTAATTGATTAACGAGTAGACACTTGTTAAACGAATTTCATCCACTTTCATCAGACTCTTGGGCCTCATCAAAAGTCTCTCTCTCTCGCTCTCTCTCTCTCTCTCTCTCTCTGTCTGTGTGTTTGAATGTGTTTGAAAGTGTGTGGTTGTTTTATGAGCTTCCACCTCTGAAATTTCAGATGAGAAAAAACAGTGAGGGGCGAGACAAGGTTAACGCTAAATGGAAAGCGAGAGAGAGAGAGTGTGTTTGTGTGGGAGCGAGAGGGTAGATCGAGGTAAAGAAGCAACAGAGAGAGAGAGAAAGAGAGAGATGAAGAGCATTTGTAATTTTTAACATATTTGCATAAAACACATAAAGAGTCCCTGGTTACATATAAAAGTGTGGGAATACCTGCTGGCCTGTGTGTGTGTGTGTGTGTGTGTGTGTGTGTGTGTGCTCATGCTGAGGAATCCCGCAGTGTAATTGAAACAGCTCTGTATAATTAGTAAGAAAAAAGACAGTTGATTAGCCTCTTAATGGCCTGCTTGTGTTCCCAATTTCCTCTTTCTGACACACACACTAAAAAACACACAGAAACACACACACAATCATCAGCCACCATCACCATTATCATTGCCATTATGTGTAGCGAACACCTAGTGTGTGTGTGTGTGTGTGTGTGTGTGTGTGTGTGTGTGTTATTCGCAGTATTAGACAGGAGCCAGTGTGACAAACAGCAGTGCAGTTTTTATATTATGTGGACTAGATTTACACACATGTATTTGTGAGGATCTGCACTGACTACAATACATTTATAATTTTGGAGATCACAAGTCTAGTGCACAATGTGTTTTTTTTTTAGAGTTTTGCTATTTTGCTTATTCATTTAAAATATATTTTTGGGTGTTTCAAAAAAAACCCACCATTGGTATCAACTACAATTTCAAGTGGCCCCTTTTTGCAAAAACCAAAGGTACCATTAGAATTAGCGTTAACTATATTATAGTTTTAGACAGTTTTATAGACGCTTTCAACGGTAACAACATAAACAAACAGTACTGCGCATGTGCATTACTCTGGCCCAAACTTCCAGCAGACTTCCGCAAGCGATCCATAACAAGTAATTAACTTTAGCTGCCAGTCGAAGAAAAGAAACGTTACTTAGCCAAACTGAAATGTGATACGGTCACACTAGCAGACCTGTTGAACAAACATTTGAGACAAGAATGTTTTTCTACCGAGCTGTCTGATTTACCGCAGTGTTTCCCACAGAACGACAGCGTAAAGGCCCGTTTATACTCCTGCGTAGGGTCTACGTGCGTACCTACGCTGTAGGCTATGCACGTAGCCATATCCGCAGCAATGGAAGAAATGATTCTTCTGGTCCAGTTCGTGTTCGTGACTTTGTGCAAATGAACGACGAGGTGTAAACAAGAAAGAGGCATGTTGTACCCTAATATTATTATTATGAACTTAATATCCTGCCAAAACATACAACACACCCGGTTTAAACTGCAATTAGGGCATTGGATTTTTTCAACTAAATAGCGCACCTGCTCTGTGTTTTATAACTAACTATGGACATTAAAAATTCCTTATTTAACCTGATGTCAGAAGAGAGGAGATCAGGTAAGATGAGGTAAGGGGGACGAATTAGTCACAACATTATAGGAATATTATTTAGACACTAGAAGACTGCCTGGTTTAAACTTCAGATATCTTAGTGTCTGTCAGAAGACACAGAAGACTTCAACAGATTAACTGAATTTCAGTCAATCATCAAGTTCAAGTGTGACCACACAGAAAAGATTTAGGATACTGAAGCTGCATATTGGGTCTGGCCAAAGCGAACACACACACACACGAACACCCTCCGGTGATTGTGTTTGCTTTAACACCGGTTCTGCGTCAGTTCTTATGGCAACAGGTGGCTGTGGGCGGGGTGAGGGGTGCGAGAAGCAGGCTCCGAGCCGCTGACAGTTAACTGCAACACAAGAGTCAGCCAATTATAAAAGTGGTGGAGCGTTAGAAAGCTGCTCGGCCCTGAGCAGCAGAGACACAGAGATGCTGAGGAGGTATTAAGTGGCTCCGCTGAAGCCCAATTTCCCCCGTTAGTTGTTTTCTCAGGGAAAGTGGCTCATTTTAAGTCAAGTTGAGTCCAATTAAAGCTGTGCAGAGAATTGCCCGCAACAAAGCTGTGAGAGAAAGTAAAGACGATAAGGAGAAGT
This sequence comes from Micropterus dolomieu, assembly GCF_021292245.1. Taxonomy (NCBI): domain Eukaryota; kingdom Metazoa; phylum Chordata; class Actinopteri; order Centrarchiformes; family Centrarchidae; genus Micropterus; species Micropterus dolomieu. Next base: position 1,839,474 of record NC_060158.1, on the reverse strand, counting down.
GTGTGTATGCAGCTGCCCTTGCAACGCGTTTTTGTGAGGACCAATTTGAGTTTTAAACCTACAAAAGTCAAAAGTGAGGACAAATTGTGAGAGGGTTTTAAGAAAGTCAGACACTATTTTGGCAAGAGAGGACATTTTCTGAAAGTGAGGACATTCATGACAAGTCACTACATTTTTTTAAAAAGGGAGTCAAGCCTGGGAAATGGGGACACTTTGGAGAGTCAGCACCCTTTTGGAAAGTTTGAAAGTTTGAAATTAATTAATCTATCAAGCACCAGAACACAAGGTGATGTCTTTAACAAACAAGAAGTTTAATGGAAAATCAATTTTACTGCTGACCCTGTCCCAAATCGTATATCCATATTTAGAGGTCCGTCCCTTCAGGCAGCAGCCAGCGATTTCAGTTCATTTAGTACAGTGAACAATTATAATGTTACGATGTTTGCATTCAATTTTAAAATATAAGGTGTCTGTCAGTTGGTGGATTCAAGGAATTTCTGCGTCTGTTTTTTCCCGCCGCTACTCACCCTGTTGATCAGCTCTCCCACCATGCCGGTCCAGCTGCCGTTGGGCTCTGGGGCCCCGTACAGCGCGTCGTCCACCAGCTTGATCTTGAAGGAGAACTTCAAGATGTCGGCCAGCTCCCGCAGCATGTCCACACAGAAACCCTCGTACTGGTCGTTACCCTGGAAGTTCTGGTAGTTGGACTTACGCATCACGTATGGGTTTTCCTGTCAGACGAGATATGACATCATCAAGCAGCTGATTCAAACGAGTCGTATTTTGCGCTACATTATCCACTTGACTCATTTTTATTTTTTTACCAGTATTGTGGTGACGATTAGCGTCTTGTTAGCCAGCGTCTCTGACGCGTTGAGGTCCAGGGAAGTAGAGTTCATGGCCAATGTGTTGTTGGAGTACCAGGTACCAATCTGTCCGTCCAAGAAGAAGAGGAGGACAAATAGGTGTTAGGAGGAAGAGGTAAGATGAAAGGAAGAATAAAGTTTGTTTTTTTAAAAGATGAACAACTATAGTCCAAATGTGGACTTCTGTTACCAACAATTGAAAGACAACAACTGAGTGTCCTAATCAGCCCATAAACTATTTAACGGTGCATTCAGGCAAGTTTAATCTCAGAAAATATTGCATAACCACGTTGGATTTTCCAGGTGTATGTGTTCGGGTGGCTATGGGTCACAGGTACGTCGATGACATCGAGTGGACCAATAAAAAAAACCCTGACAGCATTACTTGTTTGTTGAAGTGTCTGAAATGACCTTCTTCTGCAAAGGAGACATTCTCATAGTGCTGCACAACCTCATCAGGCCTGGTCACACCAGCCTTTAAAACTGTAAAATTGATTAACTTGAAAATTTGCACTGTGGAACAATAGCTAATTGTCTAGACACTGCTGACCTCTGGGGGAACAGAGAGCTGTCCGAGGGAACAGAAAAGGGTATTAACCAGTCCACAACAGACATATGGTTTACAGACGGTTCTGACCACAGACTGTATACAAGAAGTGGACGTGGTCATCGAGACGTCACCCGCTGGTTTGTGAACTGCTGTTTTGAAGCCTCGGGTTTGGCCGAGTTTTTAGCGTCGTTTGGCACTACTTCATATTTATATAAAAACCGGACAAAACCGGACATTACTTGGAGAAAAGAAAGCGAAGAGGTTGAACTACCTGGTGAGTTCAGAAAACACGTGTATGGAACTATATTCCAGCTATCATTGTACTTTATTGGGACCATGTTAGCATAGCATAGCCTTGATCGATCCGAACTCCATTCAGAAAACAAACATTTTAGAAGTTGTTGTCCTGCTGTCTTGCTGACAGACCTGACAAAGCATGAATTCATATGTTTCACAAATCTGCATCATGTTGTACTTATTTCGGCATCAGTTTGACCCGTTTATTGCTATTAAATCACAGCAAAATGTTTACTTTACAGCTGTAGTAATGCCGAGTTCCAGCGATTAAACCCCCGCAAGGAAAGCGTTGCGGGGATTAAATTCGCGTTTGGTCTGAATGCCGCATGGCCGGAAGCTTCCCGCTTGGTCCTGACACAGGAGTAGATTCGTAGGTAGGTGTAAATTCATGATGATCATCCCACATTGGTTTAAAAGTTGAGTTTCAAAGAAGCACTCTTCACCTCGGAAATAGCAGTAATCTTGCCCAGATTAAGGATGAATTATAAGGTTTAAGATCATTTGATATTATGGAAAGTACCAGAACAGCTACTAAATTAACCTTTAGTTTGTGAGATTAGTTTGTGGTACCAGACAAGCTCAGAAAGGTTGAAATTTGAACATCTAAATTATGATGACAACTGGGCAAACTCCAACTGCTGGTGAAGAACATGTGATCTGATCAAAAGCTCTAGTAAAACAACTAAATGAACCTTGTGCTGTGAGTATAGGAGTTGACCAGGAACATCCGAAGACACAGTTATTTCTGGGCTTTGCGAGACTTGAGGCAGGAAAAGTTGATGTTGAAACCTAACCTGGTACTAAAGGCATCAGGTTGTTCAGAGACTGCATTTGGACACAGCTAGAGTGTGTCTGCATTGTCTCATTTAAATCCTCAATGGTCATAAATCTTGCTGGAATCCAAAGAAAGATGGGGATGGGCCACGAAGAAAACCAGAAGGAAATGAAGAAATAAAAGTGCTCACTTAAAGATAAGAAAGATGGGAGAAAAGAAAGCAAGGACAAAGGGCAGCAGACAAACAGATAAAAATCATTAAAGTGGGTTATTAGAGGCAGAGAGACAGACCACAGAGGAAGCTGAATAATCCTATCTTCAGAATCAATGGTAAAATCAATGAGGGAGTATCAGACTCCTCCCGGCGCATTCAGCGGGTTAAATAAGGTCATAGATAAGTACTTTAGCACGTAAACGACCATCTGCAGACCTAACACCAACCCCGTCACATCCCCTGACCTCATGACCTACCTGATCTCTTGTTTGTGTGAGCATTCACTGTGCTGTCTCCCAGGGACAGGCCGATAAAGGGCAGGGGCCACTACTTCCCGACTTCCATCATGATGTGAAAACTCATCTATGTTAGGTAGGTTTCAGGTGTCTTCCCATCCTCTCCTCCCTTAAATCATGTCCACCCTTTCATGTCTGTCTTATGGGCTTTTTTGTTTCCTTGTTTACCTCCCACAAACTTTCCTCTCTTATTTCTCTGACTGATTATCTGAGCATAAAAATGTTTTCATTATGTTCTAGTTTATGCATGTTGCTCTTAAACAACCTTCCACTACAGGCAGTGTTGGGGGTACTGTACTCAGATTACTTTTGTCTGTAACGCATTACTGTTGATAACTTCAGTAATCACATTACAGTTACTAATAACAAAATCATTGCGTTACTTGCGAACTGGTTCTTGAACTATCCGCATAACTTTATGTGCGTGTTTCCGTAACACTTTTCCGACCTAACTTTTAACTTTAGCATGAAATTGCAGAGCTGCCAAAGACGTCTTTCGAGGGGTGGAGGTCTTACTTCATATTGTTTTTGTGAAAGGACAGCGATACCCTCTGGTGCGCCTGTGGCGAGGCTCTTTAGCCTGGGCACGCAACTTTCTAAATTCTTCCCTCTTACTGTTTTTCTTTTGAAGTCTCAGCATCATCTGATATTTTGATGAGGGCCAGTGTCTTATTTGTTTTTATAGATATTATTTTCAACAAATTAATATTTGCACTAGATGGTTGGAAGGACAACCTATTTTGAGTTATGTTGTATTGTAATGAAATTCAATATTTAAAAAAATAAATGTTTCCAGTGAAATGTCCAATTAAAGTTCTTTGTTGCATTGTAGTGCTGTACTGTAGCCTTGTTCTTCTCTTGAAAAATGTTGCGCTGATGTTCTTTGTTGTCAGCTTTGTAGTATTAAAGAGCATAAAAGAGAGATCCTGTGTATGTCCTCATTATAATAAATATTTGCGTTGATCTGAGCAGATATGAGGTGTGCCTTTATATGGTTATTTTGCATCACAGGTGATGTTGCACAGTAATCCAAAAGTAATGTAACTATGTTATATCTAAAATAAATGTAATCCATACAAAAACCGAGGAGTTAATATAACAAGTTTTGGTTTTTATAGGGGGTTATGTGCAGGACAATTTCAGTCTTTCGTCTGCAGGATGGACTGATTAACAAGCAAGATACAAGGTGCCGATTAGTGAGCTTTAGAGGTGCTGGTAGGTAGATTTGGTTACCTTTAGACCCCATTTCCACTCTAAGTTTCAGTCTTAACATCTAGTCTTAACTCTCCCCCAGATGGTGCATGAGCATATTTCCCAAAATGTCAAACTATTCATTTGAGACTCGGTTCCTGGCAGTGGTAGAAATAATTACCAGGGACAAGTCAGGTTTGTTCATATTTCATTATTCAGTTAATTATGCATTTACTCTACTCTATAGACTGCTTATGTTTTTATATTGGGATTTTAATATCTGATCTATTTAATCTTAATTTAATGTTCTAATTTGAACCTTCATCTAAAAAGGTTCAAACAATTGAAAAGAAGAATTTGTGCAAATCCTGTGCATATTACTTTAAAAGTAGATTGTTGTAGAGGCGGGCAATGTCAGTATCCTCTTTTAAGTCTTTCCTTAAACTAATGTTTTACTCACTGTAGACATGGTGGCCTGAGGGTGGTGCAGGAACTTCCAGTTTAGTAACAGACAAACAGAACAGAAAACATAAGCTCCTTACCAGAGAAAATAAACATAATTTGCACTGGACTTAATTTGTTGAAATTAGTGGTTTAAGTCAGCGTATAAATCAAGTGAGAATCCTCACCACTGCATTAATTTTTACGGCGCGCCCTGGCCTGTGACCCCATTTGACTGTGGTGACCTCACATGATTTCTGACCTTTAAATCTTCACCTGAGGTCATAAAGCATTGACTTTATTGAAGGATTAATGATAGAGATGCTTACTGCGACTGGCAGTGGCTGCAGCAACAAAACGGTATTGATCCTTCTGTCCATTTACAGGAAGTTGTTTCTACCTCTTAAAAATGTACCAACCTGCTACTTTAACAGATTAAAAAACACTTACGAATGAAATACACAGTTTTGGGAAATTCCTGCAGCTAAATGCTAACATAACCTCTGGCCTGTCTGCCTGCCACTGGACCCCATTTGACCTCTGACCTCTTTATGGCCCCCAGGGTGTTTCTCCAGGATCTTCAGTGTGTAATTGGTCCTCTGACCTTTGCTGTTGAACTCAATGTGACCCGTCAGACCATCGTACTCCACCTGATGAGACAAACAGAGAGACCAACAAAGGATGTTAGCTGACAGGCTGCGGCCAGTAAGAATGGTTACCCAAAAGCAGTAAGCTACAATAGCTAATCCAAGGAGCTAATTTCTGTGTTTGTGTCAGATTGTGAGATAACCAGAAGGATTTATATGAAATGCCCCGACAAAGTATGTTGTTTCTCCACAACTAAGGTGGTGAATGCCAAGTTAGCTAGTCCCAGACTCAGAATTGACACAATTAAGAGAATAAAGGCCCTGTAGTCACACCAGAAAGTAGCACAGCGAGATTAATCTGTGCATCGACACAATATAAGTGGTTCAAGAAGATTGGTTTTCTGCAGCTAGCGAGCACTAACATGCTAGCCAGCTTGGAAGATGCTACTATAATGCTTTTATCCAAAGCGACTTACAATTGCTATATATAATATATGTGAGAGGTTGCACGCCTCTGGACAATGGTGGATGTGTCACTGTGGGGAGTTGAACCCGGGTCTCTCACACCAAAGGCATGTGTCTTGCATCAAAAAAAGGCCAACGACATCTACAGCATCTACGCTGTTGCCAGTTGCGCAGCAAAAAGTTGGATTGGTGTGAACAGAGCGGTACGTTTGAGCTGTATACATTAGTAAAACATCACTTTAATAAGGAAGTATACTATCGACTCCCTTTTGTTTTGCTGTCATGCTACCCAAAAACAAGTAGAGCAGAGGAAGTTTTTTCTTTTTAGGCCACCGCCGTCATCATAATTAGGAGGGCTGTGCTGCGTCACACTGGCTTATTCCATCACTCAGAACTCCAGTAGGAATGCGTTGTCCTGTGGTCTATGCTGAGGACTTTAACACACAGACAGCCTGTTTAGAGTTCGACCCACTTACTCCACCAGCATCGCAAGAACAGCTGACCGAAATGTTGACTGTTTACGCCTACATCGTTGGCTGAAAGTCCATCCTTCCAGCATCAGCATCGGCCACACCAGCCTGCTTCAGCACTTCTAACTCCAGTGCCAGGTCCCTCGCCAGACATCTCTGTCAGAGCCTTGAGAACTGGGGGATGCCTTTTACAGAGACTGTTTTGTGTGGGGAGAGCATCAGCCAGAAGTATGTGATGCAAATATCTTCATGGCTCTTGCACCGTTTGAGCTGGAGCGGGACGAATGCAAAATCAGAGTTGCCAGGTAACTTAAAGGAGGAACAGTTGCACAGGATCAGGAACAGAATCGATGAAGACTGATGCTTCATCGGTGCAGACTATGTGACTTTCAACACCAGCAGATCAATGAGCTGTTCAGATTATAGGACCTGCTGTTACTCTACTCACTACGACGTGACTGATCAGTAACAGGGCGGTCATGCACTAAATGAGCTGACAACGACTCTGTCACCCGACAACTGATCTCCAAATAACGTTTTGTCAAGAAAACTACTTGAAAACTGACACTGGAACCACGCGGGAAACACAAGTTGTTAATTGCTTTAAATGTGACCATTATAAAGACAAAGAATATGGGTGAAAGAATTGATAAGCACATGTGGGCAGTAGGGATTGCCTGTGCTACAAAGAGGGTTGGAGTCGCAGTGGATAAGACACATGCCTTTGGTGTGAGAGACCTGGGTTCGAATCCACTGTGAGACACCATTGTGTCCTTGAGCAAGACACTTAACCCCTACTTGCTCCAGACGTATAAAGCAATTGTAAGTTGCATCATTTGTTTCTATACATGATCTCTGGATAATTACTAAGCATTTAATTTGCGCATTAAAATCCATCTCCTAATTTACTTCATTCACCTTAGCTCCACGGTCACCACCTTCATTTCTTCAACAACCAGTTGTCAGACTCCTCTGAAAACTGAAATGTTATCACCAGGATGCACAGTAAGTGTACAGGACAGAGCTATACACCAGTTTAGTCTAAGCTTGTACCTGATGTTCTCAGCCCTGACGCTGCAAAACAAGTGCTGTACAGAGGAGATGTTAGCTAGCTCTAACCGCCTTCACTTTTCCAGCAGTTTGGGAACTTTTATTACCGGACACACTGTGACCTACACTGCACGTTTACTACCAGATTTTTAATACCAGATTTCTCCCAGCATTTGATTTGCAATTAGCAACTATTTTTTAAGACTTTATGACTATTTTTTTTCTCTTACAGTCGGCAGGTAAGCTACATGATGAATCGTTGACACTTTATTGTGCCCTGCTCTACTTCACAATAACTACTGATGCGTATCAATGAGGTGACGATGTTTTCGTCTGCAGCAGGCTTGCAATTTCAGAAATTTCTCTTGTGAGCTTAGAACAGCAGCATAAATTCTACAGCCTAAAGTACAATTTTAGGATTAACAAATTATCCTGGGAATAACTACATAGCTCATTGACGTCATAGTGGAAATGCAGCACTGAGTGACCATCATTAATGACGCTCTCCCTCTGCCCTCGAAGGGTCGATCTCACAACGTTCACTTGAGTTTTCCATAGAAATAGATGACACTTGCTATGAAGGTGGGGATTAGTCAGGAGGGGAAGTCAACCAGGGGCGTGTCAAAAGACTGAATAACAACTCCCTTTTGTTAGGTAATATGAAGTGTTTTTAGAGCATTACTTTAAACGTCATTTCTTCCTCGGAATTTTGTCCTTCAAAAACTTTCAAAAAAATTCTGCATTAACTTTTCAAATAGTCATTTTCAGGAAAGGTTAAGCACACATTTAGTTTAAAAACCGGCAATTTGCTCTTTAAGAATCAAAACTTGCTGACACAAAATGTTTGTAGCAGCTGAACCAGAAGTGTTGAACTGGCTGCAGTTTAATTTGACACAAAAAGGAAGAGACGATTATTGATTCAGAATGGAAACGTTGACGAGGAGAAAAAGATGAAAAGAGAAAAATAAGTTTGGTAGTAAACGAAGAAGCAGAGCAGGCAGACAGACAGCTCATCAGATGAGTGACTGAGCTGCTGGTGTGTTTGCGTGGGTGGGTGTGTGAGTTTGCAGAAATGTGCAAATGAGTGTGAGACGTGTGCAGCAAGCGTGCATTTCGTGCCTGAGTTTATGTGAAATTGTGTGCACGTACAGTATGAATGAATGTGTGCGTATCTGCATGACTCAAGATGAATTACATCCCAAAAATGAGAGTGCGAGACAGAGGGAGACGCAGAGAGAGAGAGGGAGAGAAAGAGTTGGAGAAAGAGGGAGAGAGGTCTCTGGTTGCTGCCAAAAACAGTGTGGAGATGATGAAGTGATGCACTGAGAGCAACAAAAACAATATGGAGGAGGGGGGTAGCATCCTCAGCGGATGGATGGAACAAAAAGAGGCAGACAGACAGAAACAGGGGAAGAGGAGGACGAGAATAAATGTCATGAACATGGAAATGAAATAGGAAAGAAATAGGCAGAATGATCTCCAGGAACACTGAAGATCTCCAAACTAAACTACAACATATCTTGTGTGCTATTTCCTTCCAAACTGACCAGACGTCCCCATTTTCCAGTTTTGTTGGCCTGTCTCCGTCTGGAGCTGTCCCGAGAAATGTCCCCGTTTTTAACTGTGTGTTAATCTTAGACTGTATAAGGTGTTAACAGACATGAAGTCAGATTTTACTTGGCCAGAAACTGATTGTCGTTGTTTCTTTGCGTCTACAGCTGCTTTTATCTGGATCTAACAGACATAACGTGCAAATAATTATAAATATCACGTTGTGTCGCAAAGGTTTGTCTTTGTAATACTTTAACTGTTCTTTTAACAGAATAATCACAATTGTGGCCAAACAAGTGTTTGCATTTCATAGTATAACCAGGTGTGACCTTTACATGATTATAGGCAATAATAGAAGCTGCTGTTGCTGCTGATGGAAAATGTCTTTGGTGGGCGTGTGTCTAATATCCTTGTTTACATTTAGAAAACGGAATGTAGCCTATAATTAACATGACTTTCTGCTGAGTTATATATAAAATAAAGACATGATCTCTTTTGCAATGATCCTTATTACTCTACATTATTTAACTTGCTGTGTACCAACCAATCCAGTCCTTTTTACCTCTTAACATACCTTTAAATGGCCCAAACAAGACATAAAAATGCAGTATTCCACTTGCCAGAAAGTGATTGAAGCCTCTAATTATTGGCTGAAACCTTATTTCTTCCCTGAAATGACTTGATTATATTCATGAGGGTTAAATTTGAGAGATTATAACTCACCTAGTACTTTTTTACCTCTTAAAATACCTTTAAATGGCCAAAACAACACATAAAATGCCGTATTCCACTTGCCAGAAAGTGACTGCAGCCTCTACTTATTGACTGAAAGCTAGTTTCTGCTTCAAAATGACTTTCAGAAGAGTTATGTTTGAAAGATTATGAAACCGAAATTGTCCCCTGTTTTTAATTCATATATAATAACATTATATTTTTCAATGACATACTGACCACCAAACCAAAAATGTCCTCGGTTTTCATTTCAGAAATCTGGTCAATTTATGTTAGGAATTTTAATAAGTGACAACTGCTATAGTTTTTCTGGTGAGGACAGTCTCTAAAACACTAATACTACACTGTCAGGGGATTATTTGTACCACTACAACATTAGGAATTCAAGCAAGAGTTGAAGATTTTGCCTGAGGGGTAATGCAGTTGCTGAGCTGTGTATTTTTTCTCTTTTGATGGAGCTAGGCTAGCACATTCTCCCTGCTTCCAGTCTTTTAGCTAGGCTGAAACATCTAGGCATGAAACTGTTTCTGTGGAGTTGGACGAGAAGACCATGTAAGTATTATGACAACTGGATACCAAACTCCAAGATGGCACCCATTTATTCCAGTGAAAGCTGCCTACCCGGCGCATACTGTATGCCTCGCTCTTACTGGTTTTCTCACACATAAAACCAGCTTCTCGTGGCTCTGAGGAAGTTTAAAAGATATTAAACCTTTGTGGTTTCCCAGCATGTGTGTGCTTACCATGCGTAGGTAGTTCATGAGGCTGGTCCCATGCTGCCAGATGAGCGGGGAGGTGCAGCTCAGGGGCTTCACTCCGATCTCCTGACTACGATTCAGCTCACGCACAGCGCTCACCACCACATATATCGCATCAAACATCAGGGCGGATGATAACTGGAACACAAAATTTAAAGAAAACAATATTATAAACAAAATTGAATTTTAAGAAACTTGCCTGTGAAAAGCCAACTGGCTTCTTATGACTCCTAAAGTTGCTGTGACAACAGCCCCCACTAGCTTCTTGTGCGATTCAACAAACCAATTTACTTCAACAGAAAATGAGACGTTGTGGTTTTGCAAGCTGTTTTCCCTCGTGCTTTTGCTAAGCCAGGCTGAACTACAAAGCTATTTTAGCAAAAGTTCTGGCAAAGCGATTGCCTAGCTACACATCCAGAAGACAGACAATAACATAATCATCCCATTGGAGTCACCCTCCTTTTAGCTCCGATTTGGTCTCCACCTACTACTGAGCAAAATATCTGGCTAGGTGTTCCAGTTTCTGCACTTGCTAGTCTCTAATTGTGTCCTTCTGCTGTTTGCTGCTGGGCAGGTAGGAGTACAGCAGGTGTATCATGGCTTGACTGATGAAAACAGCTGCGTGCTGCTGCTGGAAACAGACAGGAAATGTGCCGCAAAAACAAAACTAGGAGCTAAAAGAGGCTAAAAAAGCTCTGCAGAGCTGCAGAGTGGGTGCTTATTCTCTGTCATCTGATTTTATATTGTTCATACAAACAATGAATCTTACGCAAACAATAGAAACATGCGGTTGTGTGTATGTTCATGCTCAGACAAGGGCGTCGGAATGATAGCAGAAAAACTGAAAGGCTCCTGCTATCAGTGGCGTTCAGTGTGCGGCTCGTACAGCTCGGCGATCCTATCAGAGTCCAACGTTCTGGTCTGTTTGGTCAGTTGTCACTCAAACTGACACTCTGAGGGAATCAGACAAATTGTATGGAGGCAGAGCTGCACAGTCTGTCGACGGCTGATAAAGAAGATGGATGTTTGACTGAGTGTGATTGAAGTTCTCGCCGAGTCGATAGTTTCAGGGCTGGATGACGATAATTAATTACAGTTTGAAGAGAGAAAGATAGAAGAGGGAAGATAGAGACAGAAAGAGTGAAAAATAATTGGCAGCTCTCACCAATCTGTCTGTTTGGTCCTGCAGCTGTTTCCTCTAGTACACATATGCAGCAACTTTAAGTAAACGTTCCTTATAGCCTGAAATATCAGGCTGATCATCAGGAGATCATGACTTAACTATGTATCATTTTTGGTACTCACATTTAGTATTTAAGCTCTTTACCTGCTTAATGTTAAAGATCTGTGCCCACACTATAAGATCTGTGTTGTCATGTGGAACAATTTTGGACATGGTGTTGCCTCATTGTTCTGGGTGTGTGATGATTGGTTTTAGGTCTCGGGGGCATAATTACTGGATTTTCTCTGGAATAAGGAGACAAATTTATGTTGTAATAGAATCAGATCAGTATCAACTGAAAGTGTGATAATGTTAATGTCTAATTTACCAGCTGAAAAAAAGCTAGTGTAGGTAACGGAGAAAAAAAATGCCCTCCCATCAGACCTCCTCCAAATCCACTTCTCCAAGACATGCATTTGATTTGTTGATTGCTTGCTACCTTTAGTGTGCGTCCTCTACCTGATGTTATTGTTTATCTGGTTACTATCTGTCAGCTGGTGTTTAGTGGTGTTTTGCTATTTTCCTGTTCCTTTCTCATGTATTAGTTTCTGTACCATCATGCTTGGGTTCTGTCTGTTTGCCAGGTGTCAATTTATGTTCTCTGCAAGTTTCATTAATCTGATTTTGATCATTCTGCATGTCTGTCTCTCTGTTCCCGCCTGCTGTCTCTCTGCCTCGTTAGTCCTGATCCCGGTCACCAGTGTTGCTCCCGCCCTGCTTGTTAGTCCCTGGTGTTAAATGTTTGCTGCGTGTCTTCAGTCCTTGTCCGGTCATTGTAGCTTGTAATGCTCTGTCCTGTGATGTCCTCTGTCTGCCCGTTTTCCCCCGCCAGTTCTTGGATTACCAGTTGGATCATTTGTTCGTTGGGATTGCTTAATTTACTTTGATTACCCTGGACTCTCTGTAAGTGTGCTCGCCTTTTGTTTAATTAAATCTTAGAACTTCACTTGCTGAATCCGTGTCCTGCATTTGGGTCCACCAACATTTGCAACCAGATCGCGTGACACTTCAAGTTCGGGAAAGGTGGCGGTCTTGGTTATATATTGAAAAGGTCAATGCCTTGACTTGACGCACGAGACTGAACATGTTTACTTTTTTACCAAAACCACCAACAATCCAACCTTACAGGTGCAATGTGTAAGAATTTAAATCTTTAAAATACTCAAAAGTTAACCAACATTATCAACAGAATGTGAGGTAACACTTCTTATATCATGTCAAAGACGTCTATGTAATGTTTTGCAGAGATACCTACTGACCTTAGCATAACCTGCCAGCCCCGGCCCGTCCTGTGTGTTTTATTTATTTTTTTTAATACCATTTCTACCTCCAGGTCTATAGCTCATTTCTCCCCTTGTAGTTAGAGCTGGGAGATGTGTGCGGGTTTGCTACGTTACACAAGTTCTCTTTAGCTTTTTCTTTTAGTCTAATAAATAAACTCTCAAAATGTCAAGAGAGGAAATATTCAGAAAAATACACCTTCTGAATTCAAGTTTCTCTCTTTCACTGAACTAACTGCTTTGTTAACTCAATGTAAAACAAACTTCATTCAGACTCTACAGAAACTCAATCAAACTCACCAAAACTGTCTTGGCTAGTCTTTCCAGTGTCCCAACAATCACCAACTCTGGATTGGTTGAAATAAATCCTTAATTCACCGAGTTGGATATGAAAATATTCTGCTCTACATGCTGTCGCTGCCCCTCTGATGCAGTTAGTTTTTTTTTAGTATTAAACTGACATGTGGAGAGTAGCCTCAATTATTTCACACTGCACCTTTTAACCAAGTGTTATTACTCTAAACCCAACAACAGGTCAGATGCAGGATGTGAACCCGGTCTCTGCTTTCACATCCCCTCCTTATGGCTCCTGTGCAGTACAACAACACAGCAGTTCGTGGGATGGGAACAACGCTGCAAGTAAACGCAGACGTGAATTACCTTCCCTCCACAACATATCAGATGCAGTTGCTAGGAGACAGTGATGCCCATTCATGTGCTTTTAATTGTTTTTGGATGAGCGTTGTAAGTAATAGACTGCCAGCAGTCTTTTCAGACTGATACTCTTCATCTGATCATCACGTAATGACCATAATCATAACAATAATAAAGTTCATTCCAATCAAAACAACCCCATTTATGGCCCTTTTCAAACTCCCTCAAGTACTCTGAGCAAATAAATATGAGTAAAATACCCCCAGGAGATGTTCTCTGCAGTGATGATGGAGTCTTTAGTTACTGAGACAAACACTATTGCCATTACTATTATCTTCATCAAAGCAGTGTGCTCAGCTCTGAAGAGATTGATTTGTCCTGATGGGCCCTTTCATTATGGAGGAGGAGAAAGATATTGGGAGAAGGATCGATATAGGAGTAATGAAAGAAATGAGGCATTACTACAACTGCACAACATGCACTGTAATGCAAGATACACCATATCTACTCAATAAAAATGAGGCAACAGATTACAAGCAATATTATTAATTAAATTTGACAATGTTTGGTATTGAGTAAATATTAATTAAGTGAGACTCTTAATAGTTCGTATAGAAAACTGTATATAATTAATTTTAAACTAAACAAATATTGAGTTGATTTGAAAAAGATAAACTCACTTATGTGTAAATAGTACTAATAAAAAAATAATTTAATTCTATATATCAATGATATATAATTGCTTAATCATCTACATTAATTTGAATTTAACCACGTGCCATCTGAAATATAACATTTAGATTTATTCATTTAGCTGACACTTTAATCCAGAGCGACTTCCAATTGCTATACATGTCAGGTCACACACCTCTGGAGAAACTAGCGGACACATTGGTGGAGGGGTCACAGTGGGGGATTGAACCTGGGTCTCTCACACCAAAAGGCATGTGTCTTATCCACTGCACCATCACCACCATAAGGTGATCTTGCAGTTAAAACCCCCAATATTTCTCTTTATGGAAACGTGTTTAACCTTAACATTAAACTCAATGTACTTATTTACGCAATTTCATAAAAACATACAGGATATATCAACAAGCAAAGGACGTAGGAACCATGATAGCGGAAACGCTAACCCGCATCCTTCAAACTAATCGTTTGGCTTTCGATACATATGAATTCTTCCAAAATGTATAATGCTGTGTTCATTTCATAGAGCAACAAAATCACACTACTACATTAATATATAGCCTTGCCAACAGGAGCCAACTTTGTGTTGCTGCCGAGTTACTTTTTCTGTGATAGCTCATTTTATATTGTAATATACCACTACATACGTTGTTCTTACTAGCCCAATGATAACAGAAGTTTTCTTACCTTAGTCAACCAGTTAAATTTTGCAAGATTCAAATGTCTTGTGCTGCATTTAAAAAACTTTGACAGGAAGTGCTTTTAAATTAAAATATGCCTGATTACATTAATTTGAATTCACTCAATGTTCTCTCTATTTGGGATTAGATAAATGTTTTATTTAACTACAATGGGTGGATTTTTATTCCAAAAATCTTTATTTGAAATTTAATTAAATATTTTCCTCAAAAACACAATCAGTTTGAATATATTTTACCTAATACATTAATTCAAATCTACATGACCACAGAATCCTTTCTTACAGCGTGCAGTCAAATCTGCAGACGTTCCCCTTGAGCAAGAACTTGATTGTAATTTTGAAATATTTAACTGTTGAGGTCACACCTTTATTTCCTCTTAAGATAAAATATAGCGCTCATCTTGTATTATTCAGCTCATTATGTGGAAATCCCATTTAAGTTTTTTGCATTATTTTAAGACTAGTGATCAAATTTTTTTATTTCATTATCTCTGCTTGTCATTAATTTTGCTTTCCAACAACTTAAAACATCTTGAATTTTTTTTTATTGACCATTCATAACAAAAACAGATTTGGTTGAAAACTCTCTGCTGAAAAAATATTTCTCCCCCAATAATAACCATACACAAAAAAATTAAAGAGGTGGTATTCTGCTTTTTGGCTTGTTCCCTCTCCTTTATTGAGTTATATTCCTTTTTTGTGCATGTAACAGGTTTGCAAAGTGAAAAAGCCCAAAGTCCAGAACAAAGAGAGTTCCCATCTCCCACAGAAAACTCTGCTCTGAACTGAAAACAGCTGGTTTATAGTCCGGCCGCTTCCCTTTCGAAAGCTAAACGCGCCTCATATAACGCTCGCCAAGCGGCTACTCCGACACGCCCTCAGAAACAGCGAGCTGCAGCACACAGCTCTCCTCTCCCTTCCAAACACTAGCTACCCTCCAGGCAGTCAGTGGACATAAAGTTGTTCCTGTGATGTAGAGACAGAGCTCAGTTAAAACTTTATGGATACAGATTAATAACTCACCACTCTGAAACTCTCCAGTCCATGTTGCCAAGCTGGTAAGGTCAACATGAACTGAAGCCGTGTTTACCGGCTTCTCATTGACCCGCCCTTCTCTGCTTCTGATTGGCTAGTAGTCCTTAACTAGGAACTGCGCATGTGCAACTCCCGACAAAGATCATTTAGAGACAAGATGTATCACTCCATAGCTAAAACGAAGCCTTCAACACAGGCTGAAAAGAGGAGCTGCAGCAATGTGACAACATGACATGAAAATATGGTGTTTTTTGAAAATAAAACCATGTAAACCTGTTCTGGTACAACCCCTGAATAAGATTTTGAACCTGAAAATGAGCAGAATACCACCTCTTTAAACAACAATTAACTCACTTAGATCACATTCATTACCAAAACAAAACCAAAGACTAAGTTTTCATTGGTGACTGGTGCTATTGGTCTGTTTCTCATCAAGATAATGGCATTATTACATTCTTATCTTGAGATGCAAGTGTTCACACAAACCACAAAAACCTATCGCTATCTGATATTTTTTTAATGAGAGGGTGTTATTTTGGGATAACAAGATAATTAAGGTCTACTGAGCCTGTGAAAACAGTTGTAGAAAGTGGGTGGTGATGGTGCAGTAGCTAAGACATGCCTTTGGTGTGAGAGACCCATGTTCAATTCCCACAGTGCGTCCACCACAGTGTGTCCACCACAGTGCGTCCACCACAGTGTGTCCCTGAGCAAGACACTTAACCCCTAGTTGCTCCAGAGGCGTGCGACCTCTGACATACATAGCAATTGTAGGTCGCAATTCTTCTTCTTCTTATTATTAGAATGTCTTCTGTGGCTATTGTTTGAAAAACACTGCTTTTTACCAGACATGGAGGGTCTAATGAAAAAATGGTTATGAGTTGCATTATGGGAAATATAGAATCCAGTGTTTTGGGAGTCTCTATGTTTATAAGTGCAATATTAGATCACTGTAATACCCATCGAAATCATGATTTAAAGACGGCCCAAGTGTCAGAAATCACAGGGTAAATAGGTTCTGAAATTAAAATGCTCTTATTTCTAAATATATAAAATATATTTTATTTCTTCAATCAAAGAGAGAGCTGATTCCTTTTTTCTAGTGCAGGCAGGTTTGTCTTTCTGCTTTCTTTTTGCCTCTCCCTGTGGATCAGTGTGTAAAGGTCTCTCACCGCTGGCCCTGGGTATGGGCTTACATCGCAGCCTTCCCTCCAGGACATGTTGAGGCTCCGGATGAACTCCAGGTAGAAAGGGTGACTGCTGTTCAGCATGGAGAAGCCCACAATGTTGGACTGATCGTCCACCACATCGTCCAGCCGGAGCAGAGGAAAGTCCTGGAGTCCGACAGACAGAAAGAGAGGGAGAGCAAAGAAAATAAGTTCAGTCTTTTTTCTGTCTTATATCATATATGTTAACAATATGTGGAGAAAAGTAAGAGTGGTGAGATGCTGAATCAACAACCATTTAAGATCACAGCGGGGAGAAACTCCCGGACTTGTGAAGGATGAAAGAAAAGCAGGATGAGGAGGATAGAAACAAACGGAGGGCTTGATTGGGGGTTTCTTTTGCAGGCTGCACAACGTCGAGTTTAATTTTTAAATCCAAAGCAAGCTAACAGAGAAAAAAAAGGGTTTTAAAAAAAGACGGACATCAAACGCCGGGGAATTTCAAAGAACTTCAAATAGTCCATGAAGGCGAGCCGGTGTCACGCTGAGCTCTGCTGCTGAAACAAACCAGAATCAAACTGCTGCTCGGCCCTCAGAGGGTTTGTGTTTGCTCTGAAACAGATGCTGACACTGAAACATTTAGCTTCAGCTGTGAAGTGGATGCAGGCAGGGTCGCTACAACCTTCAGATACTGATACTGACCCAACACTTCACCTGCTGCTTTCCCCTCGTATCTGTTCGCCAGCTGAAGTTGCGCTTGTTAATTTTGCATCACTGCAATGAAATGAGCTCCATGTACCTCACTCATAAATCTGCTTTTACTTTCTATTTGCAATTTAG
The DNA here is from genome assembly GCF_021292245.1 of Micropterus dolomieu. Classification (NCBI taxonomy): domain Eukaryota; kingdom Metazoa; phylum Chordata; class Actinopteri; order Centrarchiformes; family Centrarchidae; genus Micropterus; species Micropterus dolomieu. The sequence continues at coordinate 1,821,644 of NC_060158.1, read as the reverse complement.
AGGCTCCAATTAATGATCGGTGTGCTTATCGATCAACTTTTGGATGAATTGCTGTATTATATAGTTTATTTGTGTATCTATTCATTTTCTTTACTGTTTCACTGCTTTACTATACTTTTTGTTTTGGGCTGCTTGGGACATGGTTATAGGCGTGAGCACATTTTTAGCCGTTTTAGCCTCACTCCACTAGCTTCCTGTCCATGTTAGAGATTTAAAATGCATCGGCACCTTCTTATTTATTAGAACTTTTACTTGTTCACACTTCTGTCAAAGCACCGAGGTCATCCAATCAGATGCTCCTCGGGGTTAAAAAATAAAGGTGGCTGAGCCTTTTCAGTGGCTGCTCCTAATCTTTGGAATATTTTACCTGTTCAAATAAGAACTGCTCAGACTGCTGACATTTTCAAGCTAAAGACTCACCTATTCATTGGCCTTCAAATCGAGTTGAGTTTTGACATTT
>NC_060158.1:1715796-1821084 GCF_021292245.1 Micropterus dolomieu | reverse complement strand
TTCTTCTTCTTATTATTAGAATGTCTTCTGTGGCTATTGTTTGAAAAACACTGCTTTTTACCAGACATGGAGGGTCTAATGAAAAAATGGTTATGAGTTGCATTATGGGAAATATAGAATCCAGTGTTTTGGGAGTCTCTATGTTTATAAGTGCAATATTAGATCACTGTAATACCCATCGAAATCATGATTTAAAGACGGCCCAAGTGTCAGAAATCACAGGGTAAATAGGTTCTGAAATTAAAATGCTCTTATTTCTAAATATATAAAATATATTTTATTTCTTCAATCAAAGAGAGAGCTGATTCCTTTTTTCTAGTGCAGGCAGGTTTGTCTTTCTGCTTTCTTTTTGCCTCTCCCTGTGGATCAGTGTGTAAAGGTCTCTCACCGCTGGCCCTGGGTATGGGCTTACATCGCAGCCTTCCCTCCAGGACATGTTGAGGCTCCGGATGAACTCCAGGTAGAAAGGGTGACTGCTGTTCAGCATGGAGAAGCCCACAATGTTGGACTGATCGTCCACCACATCGTCCAGCCGGAGCAGAGGAAAGTCCTGGAGTCCGACAGACAGAAAGAGAGGGAGAGCAAAGAAAATAAGTTCAGTCTTTTTTCTGTCTTATATCATATATGTTAACAATATGTGGAGAAAAGTAAGAGTGGTGAGATGCTGAATCAACAACCATTTAAGATCACAGCGGGGAGAAACTCCCGGACTTGTGAAGGATGAAAGAAAAGCAGGATGAGGAGGATAGAAACAAACGGAGGGCTTGATTGGGGGTTTCTTTTGCAGGCTGCACAACGTCGAGTTTAATTTTTAAATCCAAAGCAAGCTAACAGAGAAAAAAAAGGGTTTTAAAAAAAGACGGACATCAAACGCCGGGGAATTTCAAAGAACTTCAAATAGTCCATGAAGGCGAGCCGGTGTCACGCTGAGCTCTGCTGCTGAAACAAACCAGAATCAAACTGCTGCTCGGCCCTCAGAGGGTTTGTGTTTGCTCTGAAACAGATGCTGACACTGAAACATTTAGCTTCAGCTGTGAAGTGGATGCAGGCAGGGTCGCTACAACCTTCAGATACTGATACTGACCCAACACTTCACCTGCTGCTTTCCCCTCGTATCTGTTCGCCAGCTGAAGTTGCGCTTGTTAATTTTGCATCACTGCAATGAAATGAGCTCCATGTACCTCACTCATAAATCTGCTTTTACTTTCTATTTGCAATTTAGAGGCTCCAATTAATGATCGGTGTGCTTATCGATCAACTTTTGGATGAATTGCTGTATTATATAGTTTATTTGTGTATCTATTCATTTTCTTTACTGTTTCACTGCTTTACTATACTTTTTGTTTTGGGCTGCTTGGGACATGGTTATAGGCGTGAGCACATTTTTAGCCGTTTTAGCCTCACTCCACTAGCTTCCTGTCCATGTTAGAGATTTAAAATGCATCGGCACCTTCTTATTTATTAGAACTTTTACTTGTTCACACTTCTGTCAAAGCACCGAGGTCATCCAATCAGATGCTCCTCGGGGTTAAAAAATAAAGGTGGCTGAGCCTTTTCAGTGGCTGCTCCTAATCTTTGGAATATTTTACCTGTTCAAATAAGAACTGCTCAGACTGCTGACATTTTCAAGCTAAAGACTCACCTATTCATTGGCCTTCAAATCGAGTTGAGTTTTGACATTTTCGACTGTTTCTACTGTCTTTGTCGTGTATATTTCTCTGGACCAAAGTGTTGGTCTCTAGCGGGGTTAAAATATTCTGGCACAGAAACTCTCCGGTCTGCAGAAATTGTTTCTGTCGAGGTTTGAGGTGGTGGAGTCACTGAGCTTTAGTCAAACATCCAGAGCATATTCAGAGCCCTTTCTGTCCAGCTGTTAACCTGTGTGTAAGGTTAATTTCTGTTTCCCTGAATCTCGTCGACACTTATTTACTTAACCATGTCCCAACCTGTCGGGAAGCTGCTGCTGCTGCTGTTGTTGCTGTTGTTGCCGGTGTGGTTGCCAGTTGCCAAATCAATTTCAGCTACAGCCAAATACGCTGTCAGACTGTAGGCCTGCCAGCTGTGACAAAGAGCTGTTGGCTGGAGGAGTCCCAGCGACCAGGCCAGCACTGCTGAGGGAGGAAACACTGCGACAGTATCCCAGAAGGACGCCAGTGATGCTGTGACTGCAGCACAGTTTGGACAGGACGTTCATTTAGACAGAAGCAGGTTTTCAGTAGCCGATGAGGGCGGTACAAGGTCAGTTCAGTGCTCTCTGAAGAAAGGATGTGACAGTGTCTCTGTCTCAGATTTGTGGGAGTTTCAAAGAGTAATAAGTAAGATTTAGATTCTTTCCTACCCTATTCAGGAGAACATGACCGTCATATATCTGCAGGGGTTTGATTAGGTTATTGATCAGTACCTGTGACTCACTGATTACTTCACCCACAGAGAGCGAGTTCTGGCCTCCTGGCTCATAGTATTATATTCATGACTCAGTAAAGTTTTATACACTTTGTACACAGTGCTGGAAACTAACAAAGTACACTTGCTTAAGGACTGTAAGTAAAACTACAATTTTGAGGTACTACACTTCATACTCCTAATCCACCACATTTCACAGGGAAATACTGCACTTTTTAATTTAATTTTACAGCTTTAGTTACAAGTTACAGATTAACAAGATAAATTTAACAAAAAAATAAATGTTGTATTTTCCCAAATAAAGCTGTTGACTTAGATCCACTATAAACAACACGTTCTCACTCCCAACTAGTCACTAAAGCCCCTTTTCCACTGCACGGTACCAGCTCGACTCACATCACCTCCGTCGAGGTACAAGCGAGCTGAGGCGATACTAAAATGTGACGTGAAAACACAGCAGACTGCTGATTGGTCAGAGAGAATATTCACTATTCACTGCATCATCATTGCTGCGCCAGACAGAGGCCAGCAACAGAAAGTTTTATATTTTACAATTTTCACACGTTATTTCATCACTAAATCCACTTGAGAAATCAGCTGTGTAGATTTTGAATTTTGAGTTTGATGGTGGAACAAAAATGTGCTTGAATATTTTCGGAGTTGAGGAGCTCCGCGAGTGGCTGCGGGGGAAGCCTGCTGTGACCCGCGGGAGGAGCGTGTAAGGCCGGCCAGCCGTCCGCTCACAGAGCCCTCTGCTCCCGCCGTCACACAGACCGCTGCAGCAACAACGGCAGAGGAAAACACAGCTGGAAGGTTTTCATACCGCTTATCTGAGGAAGGTTCAAACGTTGTAGGTTTTAAATCAAGAGACAGCTGTTTGTGGATTGCTGACGGAGCACAGCCAAACCGAGTCGAGCTGAGCTGGTACTGGAAAAACGGCATTTTTTTAACGCCCTGGGTACCCTTTAGTGTCATTTTTCAAAATTTAGGGCTCCGTCGTCAATTTTGTAATAATAAATATGCAACGCCCGGTTACACTTTCATAGTAAAAGTACTTGTTAACATTGTGAAACGTCGCAATTTGGTTAGGTTTAGGAAAAGATCATGGTTTGGGTTAAAAGAACCACTTTACTTACTTACCTTAAGTTACGTTGCTTGCATAACTTACGCAACCTGCGTAACTTAAATAGAAACAATCACTGTTGACTTGTTGTTTCACATGGGAAAAGAACGCCAGTCTCCTGGTTTGAAGTCCGGTTTCTGGCCCACCAAACACCCCAAACATGTCCTTACTATGACCGTTTTGTTATATATCCTACACCTACCTTCAGCGTTCAAAAGTCACACTACAGGTCTTCCCCCAGTGCGTTGAACCATGAAGCTGCATCATTAAAGTTAGTATCACATTCATGCATAAATAATTCCATTAATATTATTCTGAAATGGACTATTCTGCATAATGAGTATGTTCCCTTTTAGCACTTTAAGTATATGATGCTGCTAAAACTGTAGTTTTACTTAAGTACAAATTTTAATCTTGATTAAAAGATCTGAGTACTTCTTTTACCTCTGTTTGCACATTTCTCACCTATGTATCACTAAACGTCTGCCTCGGCCGAAAGGGCACCACACATCAGTATCACGTACCAAAACACCATTGGCGTCAGGATTTACCATTGTTTTGATTCCAATGTGCTTCAACTCTCCAGAAAAGCTGCAATTTTATCACATTCGCTCGTCTGACCAACACATTCTGGCTACCGTTCCCTGACTTCTTCTTCATGTCCACGGTGTACTACAGGTGTCAGATGATGTAATGCTGTGTGACGCTGCCGATCGGTGTTGCCTGAACGTGTCTACGTGCTACAGTAGCAGCTCTGTGAGGTTGATCTTACTTTGAGCTAAAAGTAAATATTTTCACAATTACAAAGCTAACTATCTGATGTTTAGGAGGTTTCATGCTGATGAGAATGTCATCAGTTTTGCAGGCAATTTGAGGAAAAGTCGAGGGATCACCAAATTTACTATATTTCATCCTGAGGGAGACATGAATGTTTGTTCTCATGGCAATAGATCCAACAGTTGTCAAGTTATTTCAATCGGGACCAAAGTGGTGGACAGCTGACGCACCGAGTGACAGCATATGGGAGTTACCTGACAGGACGGCATCACGCAAATAAAGAAAGGAGGAGGTCCAGATGGCATTCCTCTGGAGGAAATTTCTGATCCTGCAGTCAATTAGCTGAAATGTAATTAACTTAATCTAATGTTTGGTTTGACCCTCATAATACACAGTTTATGGTACATGGAAGCCATACTTTGGGCTCATTTTCTGTCTGCTTCAGTCTCAGTGCTCTCATCAGGCTGCAGTTGATGAGCGCACTGAGACCGAACCAGACAAAACAAAACTTCAGCGTTGGTGACAATTCTCATCACACATCCTCCATCCTTCGTGTAAAAACATTGATCAGTGCAACTTTAAGAGGTGTGATTCGTCTGGAGCTGTACTACTCCTAATCAAGATTTTCTTAAGAGGTTTAAATGCAATAAGATTGGCTTTTGGGATTACCTTTTTTAATTTAGATAACCGCCGAGTCTGGCAGCGTCTACCTTATTTCCTGTCCTGTTTTTCCATCTTTTCTCCAATCGGACGTCTCACAGTCAAACAGTGGCGCTGAATTCGTCTGTCGTCCTCCCCGTTTCGTCTTGTCACAGTCAGCAGAGCGTGTTTAATACAAAGTTAAAGGTAGGTCAAAGACAGCGCTGCAGCTGTGCGAGTGTGTGTGGCAGGGGTGAAGTGGGGGAATAAATGATTTTACTTTTGGTTTCTATCCAGGGTTCTGCTGGATGGGGGGTGGGGGGGAGGCAGATTCGCCCTTGGTTTGCGAGGCGGAGATCGAGACGAGTTATTATCTACGCAAAGTCTCTTCACACAAGGGCACGCCACCGGATAGTGAAATTATAATGATGACAAACGGTGTCGGGGCCAGCATCTGTGATGAGCAGTGAGTAAGGAGTTATGGGTAAAGAGGAGATACTGTATATGCAGGCAGTGGGTGAGGGCAGAGAGGAGAAGAAAGGAGTGAAACCTCTACCTCTGGACACCTTTAGTTTTAGGATGTGCCCCACAAAGCTTAAAAGTAAAAAAGTTCTTTATAGTGGTCGGTAGGATGAAAGAGTTGAGGACACAACAGAAAAAGTTGATAAAAGACAAGATGATTTAGGGAAAGATAAGAGGATAAATGGAAAGAGGAAAGGACAAGAGGATAGATTAGGGTATGAGAGAGATTAGGGAAGGAAAGGAAAATGACTTTAAGACAGTATTAAAGGAGGAGATGAGAGAGGAGGACAACAGAAGAAACAAAAAGGGAATATTAAAAGTAATATTTGTGGTCGTGCAGCCCTTACCATGGTGGTGAGGATGTACTTGTAGAAGGCCGACGTCATCCCCAACTCGTTCGCCTGCAGGTCACCAGAGGAGGATGAGAAGAAGAACAAGAAGAAGCTAATGTCAGTGCTGTGAAACAAGAACATCCTCAAACTTTCTCCGAAGAAACGCGAGTCACAGCTTATTTAAAAAAGGAACCATCTGCTCTATATTTCCCCAATGAACGCTGCAGTTTGTCTCAAATTGGAGGCAATTATGTTTCACCCTGACAGTCTGTGTCGGCGCGTTCCTGCTTCTTTAATAACATGAAACAACTTTGAAACAGTGATTATGTCTCAGAATACAACTACAGGATCTGTCAGTGATGAAAAGCTGTTCAGAAAAGTTTGGGGAGGCAATAATAAGAAGGAGAATAATAGCTGGAGAAGCGACTTGCAGGTGAAAAAAATGTCTAGACGTCTTTAATCTTAAATTTGTCGTTCTGTAGATGTCTGAATTATAATCGTTGTCTACGCATCTTTTCAACTGCAAATCCAGAACTCAGTGCTGACTGAAAACAGCACAGTGCTCCTCGCCGGAGCTGTCACATCTCCACCAGACCTTTGGTACCAAGCCAGGATGCTTTTTGACATGCTTGCTCACAAGGATCCCCACAGAACAATGTGCAGGAGGTGGAAGCGAGACTGGACTGTTGTCATATAGTCAGTTTGTCTTTTTCATCAGTTCTTAGATCTCACTTTTTTCCTTCACGATTAATAACTGTATTTTTCAAACCTCCAAATTAAAAGACAAAATAAGTAGTCTGTCCCTGCCCTCTGGAACAACACACAGAATTCTTTCTGATTTGATCCTCCTTTCAGGCGGACGACATCATTTGTCTGTCTTTCAAAGCCTGATCAGACAGCGTAAGGTTTGGTTAGGTTTAGTGTTTAGGTTAAAACATTGGGTTCATCACTTTAAGGTAAAGCTAGTACGCGTTGTTGGGCATTGATGGTGTCACTGGCATGTGGGCTCATATAGATGATCATGGTTTGGGTTAAGGGAACCTTCATCTTCTTGATTAAAAGAAGAACTATCATGTTCATGGTGGGGACACAAAGCAAACAGCAGCCTCCAGGCTAACAATACAACATGCTTTGCAACGGGAAGGTTGTGGTGGATGGGCTGACAAACACAGTTTTGTGGCTAGACTACTTTCATCTATTCATAATTCACCCAAACACACAAGGTTCTTGGTGCTTGATGCAAACTCCACTGGGTAAAAGGTCCACCTGTTGATGATCTGTCTAACTTCAGCCTGGTGTCTGAGCTGCAGTCAGGCGGTTAATTCTTCCCCACTGTGACTGATTGAGCTGTTTGTCTTGACTTTTCCCAACTTGCAAAAATGGATGTTTTCTTTGTTTTCCCGACATAGCAACATGCGGCTCTGATTAATTACTGGAAAGTGAAGGTTTGTTGTGATCGATCAATCACAGCTGAATCTGACAGATCCTGATACATCTCGTTATCACTGTAGTTACGAGATGACAGTTTAAGCACTCGCCTCATTCATTAAATACGAGGCTTTTGCTGTGTGGGGAAGCGCAGCTCATTTTCCCTGAAGCTTAATTAGCCTAATATTATATTTCATAAAAATGTCATAATTCTTCTGATGTTCATAAAGGTGCTCTTTACGGGGCACCTCCACAATAACACCCAGAAAACCCTGAGGTGCATCACGCACATCACAACATGTCAGGATACTTCGCTGTCCTATTTCACAGCATAGACACTCGAGACAAATTCTCTGCTTCAGACTGCCGACAACACAACACCTTTACCAGTATAAATGTTCAAAGCAAGGCCGGGATTTGAACTGGAAACCTCACAGTGAAAAGCTTCAGCCCGACGCTGTTATTAATCCATTAACCTCCCACACACCCTGAGCTTATCTCTGCTGGATTCTGCCTTCAGCAGCTGAGCTTTACAGGAAAAAAGACAAACATGACAGCGTTACTGATCCGTTTTATTTCCTATTCAAAACTTCTCATATGCCCAAGGTTACTGGGCACAGAGTGAAATTACAACCTGCCAAAAGCTGGTAGATTAAGTTTGCGGCTGTAAAGTCTGTGAGTTTGGCAGAAGACCAGGTCCTGTTCTACTCTGAATACACCACAGAGGAAGAAGCAGACAAACACAAGAAACAGAGGAGCGGGACTGCTCAGAGTGCCTTCTATTTGATAAAGGTGTGTTTATTTCTACTGACTCGGAGGCGCTCTTTATTTTTAAGTGAGGCACCATAATACGCTTTACTCGGTACCCAATATGAATGGAACGAGTAGAACATCAGAATAAATTCAGGTATGTAAAAAAAACAAGTGAATGGGACATTCTGAGCGTTAGTGGTGTATTTTTACGAAAGTCTAAAATGGGAAAAAAAACAATATCTAGGGATTTGTCATTCCTATTTTTTCTTTTTCTGTGTGTTGGTGATACAGTTTCCTTTATGCTTTGTGTAAACAGGACACGTAATGTTGCCATGAAGTCAGTTGGCTCTCAGCTTCACCTGAACCCATATTTTCCTAATATTACAGTTGTTACTAGAGCCCGACTGATATTATTGGCCGATATAAGCTAATTGCAGATAAATCGGTATTTATAACAGCTGATTTATGAGGATCAGAGAGTTGGATCCTTTACTCCTTTATCTTTGTTGCATAGTTGGATTTTAAAATCATCAAATATCAAAATCACTATCGGTCTTAAAAAGTCGGCTCTAGTTGTTGCATTACATTACACCGTGTAAAGTCATGCTGCATCGACTGGTAGCAGTTCCACTTTGTACTACTAAGAAACAAAACTATCAGAAGAATACTTTTAATACTGACACAAAAATAAAATAATGCAGGCTTGGAAAAAATAAGACCAATAGCTATTTACAAAACGGCATCAACAGTTTCTTCAGTTTGCTAGAAGGACATCCTGACCTTCCTGAGGATGTGGTAGGAGATGGTGGCGTTTGCGTCGATGATGATTGTGGCCACTTTGTCGTCACGGATCTCCTTCAGCAGAGGGGTGGGGTCCAGACTGTCGTCCAGCATGCGCACCGACAGCGTCTCTCTGGAGATGAGGAAGCGGTGGACCAGCTCCTCCAATCGCAGCAGGCCTGAGTCAGGAATCAGCAAATATATATCAGCCTTTCCCAAAAATGGACTTCTGGTAAAAACTGGGCTAAAACTCCATAAATGAGTCTCGCCTCAGTGTTTAGCTTGTTTACTTGTAAAATAATTGCTTTGACTTGGAAAAAAATAAGGTTCCTGAAATTGATGGTACTCAGAGTCTTTAGAGACAAATAACTGTCTCTGCTGTGAAAAACCTCCAGGTTTGAGCAGCTGCAGTAAACAGAGACGGGAATGAAGGTGATTATGCTGAAAGGCCATTAATTTTCCATTTGCACACGTCCATAAAAAACAACGTCTGGATTCTCCGACACAGCTGATTATTAGAGAGTAACACGTTTCTCAGGATACTGAGGCTTACTCAAATATAATCCTTGAAATACTCATTATATCAAACACAATTTTTAAAAACTATTTACGACCAGCATTTCTTCTACAATAGCCGTTCAGTTTTCGTTCTGTTATTCTCTATTAGCTGTCACTTTTACTGGCAGAGTCTGCCTTCCCCACATGGGATTCAAACTGTGTGCCCCCGCACAAGGATCTCAAAGGAAACAATGCATGCAGGCACACGGCGCAGAAGGAGAACGCTGGTACATGCACAGAGACAATGTCCAACATTGTTGACTGTCGTCTTTAGTCAACAGTGAGTTTATAGATTCTCTCACCCTTCTGTTTGTTTGGCTGTGATGCAAACAGACACACACGGTCGATACATCAAGCCTGAATTAACCAGACAACTGTTCCCAGACCTCCAGGGGTCCCAAAAGCTCCAGGTTTGCTGCTTGTCAGATGGTTTTTGGTCATTTGATTTCTTGCTAATGGAATTTGGACCATTAAAGTAATATCAACTACACCCTGCATCATTTTGAGGTCACAGTGCATTTTCCTAAATAAAGTTGTGTTTCATCAAATTACCACAAACTAAGTACAGACATACAGAAAACCCAGGCCAGGGAGTATCTCTCGTCGTCTATTCTGTGCTGTGTGTAATGTGCTTGATGGGAACCGGGGCCACCAAACAGGTTACTCCAGCCATGCATACAAAGCTCAGTTGTCCCAAAACGACATATTTGACTTTTAGAAAGTACCAATCCAGCGACGGGCGCGACGGACCTTAGGCACGTTAGTAAGTCATGTGACGTTAAACACATGGTTAATGTTGTGAAACTGTTGAAGATTGGTTAGATTTAGGCAATAAAACCACATGGTTAGGTTTACGAAAAGATTACGCTTTGGGTTAATATACACACATTATGTAAGTCACCTGACTTAACTCAGGTAAGGGACCAAAGTCACCTCGGTAACGTTATTTAACTATGTGAAGGTCCTGGGTTTGATCCACCCCTTCCACCTCCTTGCACGGACATTGGTGCTCTTTATACTTCATCACCTTTTCTACATCGTAAGGCCACTAGAGAATTTGGTCTAACAGTAAAAGTAAATCTGGGTGATAATAATGTAACTTAATGAATAATACAATAATTTACAAAATCGATAAATTATTAATAATATACTTTAATATTGCTCAATGGTTAGTCATTGACAGAAATACCAAAAACATGTCAACAATTTATTTTATTTTCACAACTACCTGTGTGTGATGTTTGAATTTCCTATTTTTGTAAGCACCGCTTACAGTTTTGGCCCAAAGGTTAGAGAAGCGAGCTTCTCAGACCGGGAGGATAAAATATGGGTGTGGAAAGTAAACCAAGCAGCGCCTGACCTCCCTCATTTACCACCACTGAGGTGCCCTTGAGCAAGGCCCATAACCCCAACAGCTCCAGTGGAGCTGCTTAGTGGCCAGCAGACCAGGCTGCGGTTGTACTGGGCAGCTCTCAGGTGTGAACATGTAACAATGTGAATGTGATTGCTTCCTGCAAAAGAGAGGCTTCCGCTCAGCGAAGCTCCCCTGAATAAATAAAGGTTAAAGGAAAAAAATAAAAAGCACTGCTGATCAGATCCCTCAGAGCCACAGGAATGTATTACTGTGTTTTATTTAGTTTATGGCATAAATATTATATAAAAATATAAAATACATCTGGAAGGGGATTATAGAATAGTTCAAATATAGATTTAAAAAGTTTCTTAATTAAAATATTTCCGCAGTAACTTTTAGAAAAGGCTGCTGCACTTGCATCTTCTCAGTTTTAACATTCAGCTCCGGTTGGCCTCCATCTCGTCTCCCCGTCCGTGAATGACAGTAGCTGCAGGCGCGTCTCGTCTAATCGCCGCCGTAAAGCGCGCACTGCGACGACGCTGGGTTTAACTGGCCAACAGCATCATTCTCGACAACAGTACAGGCCTGTTAAACACCACCGTTAACAGGACAAGGATACTGCTAAAGAGTCTGCAGCAAGAGCAGAGGAGTATTAAAACAGTAAACCGGGGCAGCCCAGTCGGGTGGAAAAACAGGACAGAGATGGATGAAGCAAAAGTGGAGGGGGAAAGAAAAAGAGCAGGAGGAGGAGGATGCAAAAGACAGAGCAAAGGAAAGAGAATAGTAAAAGGGAAAGGTCTGTAAGCTTTCACAGCCCCGATTAGTGAATGAATTCAACTTTGGTGAACTTGTTCATTTGCACCAAGGTTGTGTGTAGATACATGAGGAAATGTTTAAATAGCAATACACCAAAAAGACAAGCAGAAGAGGGAGTGAACACATCCAAAACAGGTTTACAGGTGCTGGATTAAAAACTGGGACTGAAAGCAGAAATCATGCAAACACTGCTCATAGTAACACAGCAATGTTCTGATCTTACAGACATCTTCATCAAGCTTTTGTCTTTACTTTACTTTACAGGAATCATATACAGTTTTTATTGCATAATTTTTTCCACCCTTTCCAAAATCCAGCTGATCAAAATATCACATAAAAGGTCACCCCGTGGTTCTTTTTGAGGAAGAAAGCTATTAATTTAATTTTCAAGATATTTGACGTCACCTGGCTTCAAATAATGATTATAACTCCTGGCTAAAATAACAAAATCTTAGCGAACACTGCATCATCTGAAAAACTTCTAAAAACCCAACTGGTACAGCACCAAGCCTCTCAGCACTTCTTAAAGTATTTAATACCAGCAGAGCAACACTGAGCGATTGAACATCCAGAGGCAAGCAGATCAACATGAGTGATGAACCAGGAGCTTCAGTTCAGGTCATGAAGTTACCACAGTTGAAAAAAGCTCCCGAGAAAGATGAATAAAACCACGGAAAAATACATCTCATCTTGTTGCAAGAAGCAAAAGGTTACAGTGGTCTTGAAGTGGGCGAGGCTGCACTGTAAAGCCTTGTGAGACACCGTGGCTTGGACCTCCACAGATGGGTGCCAGCTAGGAGCATGCACAGAGGTGTTTATGCAACACGTTCTCCCTCCCCGACTCGTCACATATGGAGGCAGGGTCAAAACCCATCGGCATCAGTTTGTAACGCACTGGGGATCCCTATAGCATCATAGTTCAACGCAGTGGGGGAAGCCCTGTAGCGTCAGTTTCTGACAGTAAAGGCAGGTATATGATAATTAACAGCAAAGACTGAGTAAGGAGGTGGATGGAGGGCCAGAACCCCGACTTTGAACCAGGAGTTCGGGGTTCGTGTGAAACAAAAAGTCAAAGTCGAGTTACGTACGTCGCACAAGTTATGCAATTGACGTTAGTTAACTTACGTGTTAACTGACCTATGTAGTTATTTCAACCCAAACCACGATCTTTTCCTAACCATAACCAAGTACTTTTTGTGCCTAAACATAACCAAACTGCAACGTTTCACGACTTTAATAACGTGCCGTTTCAAAATGGTGATGTTTCTAAACGCTAGCGTTTTATTTTGAAAGTCTAACCGGACGCATATTCATATTCACTTTTACTGGATGTGGAATATTTGTTGTGGCTAACTTGACTGCAGAGCCTTAAACATCTAAAAATGATGCTAAAGGCCCAGGACGTTAAAAAGTAACGCCAAAGGGCCTTGACCAAGCGTCAATATGTGACGAGTCGGGAGTGAGAATGTGTTGGTTTATGCTCTACACATTGTTCGTTGCAGTATTCTCCAAAACCCCAGGGGCTGTACAAGGACAATGTCATTATCCAACATGGCTTTATAAAAAAGAAAATAAAATGACTCTTCTTTTGCCGGTGAGGTGGTGATTTCTCTTCACAAATTGAGTCATTTTGCTTTCCCTGTGGTCTCTCAAGGAAGCGTCGTAGAGAGGTTCGTAGAGACGGACCTAGGGCGCCTAGTTACTTTGCTCAACGCAAGGCATAAACCTAGCTTAACCATCAAACATAAAAATACACTACACAGACGGACTCACACTCTGCTTTAGCACAGACGAGGCTGGCCGTCGGGTAGCCAAAGGAGCGCAGGATGGATCCGATGGCCAGGCTCAGGTCCTCGTTGCTTGGGTAAAGCGTCACAGAGGCAAAGCGTAGATACGGCAGCTTCGGGGTTTCCTCCGGACCGATCTTCACATGAGGGATCTGAGGGAAGGAGGGAGGAGTAAGAAGAATGATTAGAAAGGAAAGAAAAAGACAGGAAGGAAAAGGAAATGTCAGCTTAGGGGTTTTCTTCAGGCCAACCTTTATGCTGGAGATCTAAGAAAATATGGAGAGGGACGAAAAATGATTGAGAAGAGAAAAAAAATCAGGAGGAGTGAAAGGAAAGGGAAATGGGAGAAAAAAGGGAAAGAAAGGAGCAGAAATCAAAAGGAAATAAAATGAAAAGAAAGGACAGCGAAAGTCAAGAAAAAAAGATTGAAAAAAAGAAAGAGAGGTGATGACATTCAGTAAAGGGAATGCATTTTTTTCTAATTCATCAAACCTTACAGGCTTTACTGGGAGTTCAGATAACAGAAATGAAAGCTTTAATCAGACTCTGACCCTCGCTGATAATCAAGTCTTGGTTCGGTTTCAAAAAGAAAATCTGAAGATGGAGCAAAGCCTCGATCATCAGCGATATTGGGAATCACAGAGAGAGTTTGCGTTCACCTCCACTCAGCCGAAACATTAATATCAAAGGATTTATGAGAAAAGATAAAGAAAGAAAGAAGGAAAATATAAATGCAGCAAGGTGAAAAGGGTTTATAAAAACATTTCATATCATTTGATATCGATAGTTATCACAATACACAGTCCCCTCCAAAAGTATTGGAACGGTGAGGCAAATTCCTTTGTTTTTGTTGTTCACTGAAGACATTTGGGTTTAAGATCAAAAGATGAGACAAGAGTTCAGAATTTCAGCTCTCATTTCCTGGTATTCACGTCTAGATGTGTTAAACAACTCAGGACAAACCACCCTTTGTTTGAACCCACCCATTTGTCAAGTGAGCAAAACTATTGGAACATGTGACTGCCAGATGTTTCTTGTTGCCCAGGGTGTTGCCTTTTAGGCTGATTGTCCAAACATTAAATAGCTCTGCATGATTAGTCTAAGTTTTCATCCTTCAAACCTATAAAGACTGCATTTCCTGTTAAAGGCCAAAGTGTGGAGAAAGAAAGAAACCGCTGATGATCCGAAGCATCCAAGCTCATCTGTGAAGTATGTTGGAGGTAATGTCATGGCTTGGGCGTGCATGGCTGCTTCTGGAACAGGCTCATTAATATTTATTGATGATGGAACTGATGATGACTGGCGACCTGTCCAGGGTGTACCCCGCCTTGCGCCCGATGTCAGCTGGGATTGGCTCCAGCCCCCCCACGACCCTGTATGCAGGATAAGCAGGTGACGATGGATGGACGATGGATGGAACTGATGATGGTCGCAGCAGAATGAATTCAGAAGTGGACAGAAACATTTTGTCTGCCAGTTTACAGAGAAATGCATTGAAACTAATGGGGAGGAAGTTTATCGTGCAGCAGGACAATGAGCCAAAGCACACTGCCAACAAAACAAAGGACTTCATCAGGGGAAAAAGGTTTCAGACTGGCCAAGTCAATCAGCTGACCTTAACCCAATAGAGCTGCATTTCACCTCCTTAAGAGGAGACTGAAGGGAGAAACGCCCCGAAACAAACAAGAAGTGAAAGAAGCTGCGGTAAAAGCCTGGAATAGCAACACAAATGAAGAATGCAACAGTTTGGTGATGTCGATGGGTCGCGGGCTTGAGGCAGTTATTGCAAGCAAGAGTTATGCCACTAAATATTAAATGCTATTTACTTTAAAATTATTTGTTCCTTTACCTTTGCTCACCTAAGAATGCTGTGGTCTAATACAAACAGTGATATGTCCTGAGTTATTTAACACATCTAGATGTGAATGCCAGGAAATAAAAGCTGAAATTCTGAACTCTTGTCTCATACTCATCTTTTGATCTTAAACCCAAATGTCTTCAGTGAACAATAAAAACAAAGAAAGGTAGCTTAAGATGTTGAGTCAATTTGAGTCTCAAATTTGGCAGTACCAGTCAGGTGTTAGAGATGTGAGTACGGGCTTTCTAAAACCAACATACATAGTAACCTTACGCGTGATTGGTCAGCAAGTGAGATTATAGCATCCGAACACAAGTATTGCCACCTTTATTAAATGTGCCAGCCCAGTTTGAGGCAAAGACAAAGGTTACCACCTTAATACATTCTAACATATCATAATTATTTTTACACACACACAGCTACGAGTGGAAAACAGTGAGGATGTAAAGCCAGTTTCAAGAAAACACAAGGTAAAACACCCAGGCAAATCTGAACCTGGTTCTAGCGTTCTCACTCTCCGACTCGCCACATATGGACGCATGGTCGAGATCAGTGTCAGTTTGATCTGTATACCGTCATAGTTCAACGCAGTGGGGGAAGCCCTGTAGCGTCAGTTTTTGACGGTAAACGTAGGTATATGATATTTAACAGCAAAGACTGAGTGGCTTTACTTGTGTTCTATCTTGCAATGATAGAATTTATAGAAAAAGTTACAAACGCAAAAGACAGGAAACAATATGCAGTGGGGATATTTCTAGATCTCAAAAAAGCTGTTGACACTGTAGATCACAAATTATTGATTAAAAAACTAGACAAATATGGTATTAGAGGAATTGCACTGACATGGTTATCCAGTTATCTGGAGAACAGAAAACAGTATGTTGACATACAAAACAATAAATCAAAACTGCTGCAGGTTACATGTGGGGTGCCACAGGGTTCAGTGTTGGGGCCATTATTATTTAACCTCTATATAAATAATATATGTGAAGTATCGCAAACTGTGGAAACCATTCTTTTTGCTGATGACACAAACCTGCTATGTTGTGGTGAAAATTTGGAGAAGCTACTAGATACCATGGAAAAGGAAGTGAGTAGGATGAAGATTTGGTTTGATGAAAATAAATTAACACTGAATTTGAGTAAAACAAAATTTATAATATTTGGAAACCGATCAACTGACACAGATAAGAAACTAATGATAAATGGTATAGAACTAGAGTGAGTATCTGAAATAAAATTCCTCGGGGTAGTTATTGATAACAAATTAAGCTGGAAACCTCACATAAAGTATATTAAAACCAAAATATCCAAGTCATTGGCAATATTAAATAAAGCCAAAGACCTGTTGAATCAGGCTTCTCTAAATATGCTGTACTGCTCCTTCATACTCCCATACATGACTTATTGTGTGGAAGTATGGGGGAACACTTATAAAACAAATACATACCCAATCTTCATCTTACAAAAAAGAGCCATTCGAATCATATATAAAACTACATATAGAGAACCAACAAACCCATTGTTTATTAAATTCAAAATATTAAAGTTGAAAGATCTGACTGACTACAAAACTATTCAAATAGTTTTTAGAGCACACAAAAACCAATTGCCTAGAAATATCCAAGAGCTTTTTCAATTACGAGAAAACACCTACAATTTCAGAGGAATATCAAAGTTTAGTAGACCGCTAATTCGAACAAAGTTCCACTGTGTAACAACCCAGGGTGTTATCCTGTGGAACAACAGCAATAATGATTTAAAATTATGTAAAAACTTATTGCAATTGAAACTTATATATAAAAAATGAATCCTTAATGGATATGAGCTGGAACAGTGATTTTCTTTTTTGATCTTTATTTAGTTAAGTTTAGGTAACTTACATAGTTTAAGTAGTTAAAACATATCAGTGAAGTGGGGATAGGACAAGAAAAGTTATTCTAACTTCTTCCTACCCCCTTTGAACATGACTGTTATTTGGACCATCTGCAGATGATCTTTTTTTGTTGATTGTTTATTTTTATTCAGTTTTTGTTGTTGTCTTTTAACATGTTCAATAAAGAGTAAAAAAATAAAAAAAATAAGAAGGAGGTGGTTGGGGTGGATGGAGGGCCAGAGCCCCGACTTTGAACCAGGAGACTGGGGATCGTGTCCTGTGTGAAACGAAAAGTCAACATTATAAACATTAAATATTTTTATTACAGTTTTAAGTTACGTTAGTTAACTTATGTGTTAACTGATGTACGCAGTTATTTTAACCCAAACCAAAGAATCTTGACCAAGCGTCCACATGTGACGAGTTGGGAGTTCCTGGCCTCCAAATGTCCCTACACCGAGGTTTTGCCTTCTGATGGCCCAGGAACTATAGGGGTACAGACTTCAGTGTGGACGGCAACTGACATCTATACATCCCTCGTTTTAAGTTCCTAAGTTTAGTTCTGTTGCCAAGTTGGTTCCTTTGGCTCGCCAAAAATAAACGTGGATGTAAACGTGGGAAAGCATCTGAAAACTGGACTTCACATGAAAAAATCTATACTTTAAAAAGTCTGAGAGCTTTTCCCTCTGATTTCACACACACAGAGTTTTAAAGCTGCTCTGTTTCAATTTAAACTCCACAGAGCAAAGATCCTGTGACAGACAGTGTCTGTATTTAATCTGAAAAATTAATGACAAATTGAAAAATTAATCACATCAGTGATGAATAAAGAATCAGGTCAGGGGCCAAACGTCCTGTGTGATCTGCCGCTCAGTTCGTACCTGCAGAGGTTTAAACAGTAAACTGTAATTAGCTCAGCTGGGCTTCACTCTGATCTGCAGAGCTTATTTTAAATCCAGGCAGAGAATCCAATAATATGAGACCTGTCAGGCAAAAGGGGAAGGGGATATCACGACGGTTAAATGGCTTAGAAGGAGATGGAGATGGACTCATGTAGATTCACTCAGGCAGGAAAATGGTTAATCAGAAGTTAAAGGCTTTAAAAAGCTGATCTTTTTTAAAACTCCGCAGTTTCAGTGTCACTGCAGTCAAATCCTCCTCAACACCTGCAACTGGAGCCTGTTCTCCTCTCAGGGCGTCCAATACCAACACTACCGAAGGTACCCTTTAGCTTCTGTGGGAGATGCTCTGTATGAGATACTGTGGGGCGTCTCATACGCTAGAACATTTAGCATTTAGCTAGCTAGCTAGCTACGTTCGTGTTAAAGGTGTTGACAGCCCCCCGAAGCCCCCTACCATCATCATAACCATCAGAAATCTTAGTGCCTAAATCTAAGTCACTGACTTTATGCATGTCGACCGGCTTATCCTGCTGCTGTGCACATTGGCCGTGAGCAGAGCAGTGACATAGCAAGCGGAGCGGCGACGTAGCAAAACCTTTAGCGTAAAATAATTACACTTTGTCACGCTGTCTGAAAACATAGATAATGACACACTGAGATGAGAACGCGTTGGCAACTGACACCTTTCCTGTAGATATTCTTACAACATCAAACCTGTTTTCATCTATGGTTCCACATTAGCTGCAATATCAAAATGTAATTTATACTTTCATGCCTCATGTTTAACTTTGAAACAGACCTCCAAATAAAGTACACACATAAAATACAGTTTGTATTACTCGTAGTATGAGATTTAAATAACTAAGGTTACATTCATTCAATTATCACGACCACGTGTGAGCTCCTGTGTTCGTTCTTGCTTCAAGAGACAGACCGTAGACTTAAAACTTGGACGTACCGGCGTGACGTGACCCTTTGGTTTCTGAAGAGTCATTGTTGTGGGCGCTTCCAGCGGGCTCAGGCCGGTGCCATCTTGGCTGTGCCTAACTTAAACATTTGCAAGCTACCTAAGAGAGCACCCACCTGTCACTCAAAGCAGCCACGTCCTTAATTATTGACAACTTAATATTATAGCCTTAATATAATTTAACCAGGCGAGATTTATAAATATGAATTCCCGCACAGTTGTCATGAACGGGGAAATTAACTTTAGTATTTCCATTTTATGCAGCTTTACACTATAATATATTTCAGAGGGAAATAATATAACACATCTTTCTCTTCTGGATTTATGTGACGGCTGTAGTTACTTTGCAGATGTTACTGTAAGGGATCAGCTAATGAAATAGCATGCGCTGGTACAGATTGATATTTAAATGCTACTAAAACATTAATGAAGCCACATCTGAAAGGCAAGTCAGTAAGTATTATTACTGGTAAAAATGGTACATCAAACTATAAATTTTAAATGGAGGACTTTTACTTGTATTAAAGTATCTTTAAGTTGTAAAGTAATAACATTTACACATAATAGTATTGTCCTAGTAATATTAATAGTAGCTCTTGGAGTGTGAATGAAGATTATAATAATAAGAGTACTACTCTTTGTACACATTATAATAGTACCAGAGTTGTGGATGTGTAGTCATCATACGTAACTCAGCTTCACAGGGCAACAGTACTTATGCTCTCATCTGGTGTCGCTGTGATGTGACTCACCTCTTTCTCCCCACAGATGTGACTGATGGTGGACCCGGAGGCTGGACTGGAGGCGGGGCCAATCACAGAGACCACGCCCTTTGGCAGGATCTGACACACTGAGAGAGAAAACAACATGAGACAAAAAAAAGATATATCAGAAGTTAAACCTGCAATAACTGGAAGACATCCGAGCAAACAGCTGCTTATTTCCACATCCAGCAGCTACAGAGCCACGAGGTCATTCATGTGGAGTCGTGTTTGTGTCACATGATGAACGTGAGTCCAGTAGAGCTAACAGAGAGCTCTGTTTCTGGTCTCCACCGGCTCCTGAGGGAAATATCTGGCTCTTTAGCTGCTAAATGCTCCACTATGTTCACCAGCTGCTGTTTGCTGCTGAGCAGCTCGTGTACAGCAGCTTTTTAAAGCTTTGTCTCTGGAAATGAGGCACATGTGTGAAACGAGCGCCGAGAGTGAAGCAGAACGAGAAAGCAGCAGCCAGACAGATAAACAATTAGCTGAAAGTCACTTTATAGTGAAGCTATTAAGCTCAGGCAAGCTGCAGAGTCAGCTGATGATTCTCTGTAGCTTCATAACTACCAGAGACCCCTTTTACAATAAACATTGTTTTCACATTGTCATTTGATACAACATTATTATAAAGACTATTGATTATAATGGACATTTTTATGTTAATGGGCCAAGCTGGAGAGCAAATAGGGGATATGTTAGGGCAGCCTGTAGATAACCTCAGAGGCAAAACCCAGGGCATAAAACACATTTACAACTTAATCCTGTAAGGGCACAGTAATACTTTGCTCATTCAGTACAGACTGTAGCTAATTATCATGTGATATACTGCAACAATATTGACTGGTGGAAGCTGCACTGTTGTTATTTATTTTTTTAATTGTTTTTTTCCTGTTGACCATTGAGCACATTCCTGGTCAAATAGACTAATAAGCAGTTTGGCACGGTTGCTTGACCCTGACCAGAATTTGTTTTGGGGTCAGTGAAAAGCTCTGGGCGGGTATTTATCAAGCTTCTTAAATTACTGTGTAAGTGCTGAGAGAATTCATGAAATTTACTCCCACTTTCAAACTTAAGAATAAAAGCAAGTTTCAAATTTCTTAAAGCTAAGAATGACTCTTACTCCCCCAGTTATTTAAGGCAGCTCCAGAGGTCTCTCAAGAGGTTAGGAGCTGCCAGTAGGGGCTTGTGATGGAACTGCAGAGACAGAGACATGCGTGAGTCTTTCAGGAGAGGAAGAATCTTCCTGAATTATTTGACGACGCGCAGTTAATAAGACGGGGTCGGACAGCGCAGGCATAATCTTTGTCAGCGAGTTGGTGAAGGACGTCATCTCACCACTGACTTTACACAGCAATGCGTTATCAGCTAAACTGAAGGTGGTGATGACGCTTCTTTCTTTGCCAAAGAACAAATGCAGCAATGCAATACTGATGATTTGGGGCCATCACAACCATCGATATATAAGTCATGGAAACACTTATGGCACTTAGAGCTCCACATTAGTGACCTGTGGCGGACTGTTTACTTGATCCCACTGCCGCTGATTTTGTGACCATTACCGCCGGCTCCTGCAAACATTGTGACATGCAGAGTAAAAAAGGACACAAATGTTTGGGCTATGCTAAACGTTCTGAATAACAGACATAAATCATTACATTCATTTTTGTCAGAAACAACTGAGAAGTTTTCCCAAAGTCTTGCATTGTTGGGGCGGCTGTGGCTCAGGAGGTGGTTCAATCCTCGGATCCCAGACATGTCGAAGTGTCCTTGGGCAAGATACTGAACCTCGAACTGCCCCTAGTGGCTGTTCCACCAGTGTATGAATGTGTATGAATGTTAGTTTCTGTTTGAGCACTTAGGCTCAGTGTGTGAATGGTGAATGCAGATGTAGTGTAAAAGCGCTTTGAGTGGTCGAAAAGACTAGAAAGGCGCTATACAAGTACAGAGCATTTACATATTGTATAAGCGCGTGTGACGGACGCCAGTGAGGCTGTGCAGTGAGTAAACTTCACTCCCCAACACCTTAAGAGACACACTGGTGACTGACGCCAGGGCCCTTTTGTTTGTTCACTCCATCTTATCAGCACTATCCTTCAATGTGTTTTAACGTATTCTCTTGAAAAGTCCTTATCATCAAATGTGTTGAATGTAAACTTCTAGAAATTTCACCATTCAATGTGAATTTATCTGAGAATATTTTTAAATAAGGAAACTGTTCAGTGATTCATCATTGCGTATGTCGTCATCCAAAAGTCTGTGTGCGGCAAAGCAAAGTGTCGTGAATCAGCTCTCAGACTGACACTTAACATTTAGTCCTACACACCACTTTAAATTAGGACTGAAATGCGCGATAACTAACTCTTAAGCTCAGCTTTGAGCCAAGAATTTTTTTACTCTTGAATCAATTCTTAGCAGCGTTCTTATGAGTAAATCTGAGAAGCTTGATAAATACCTGGTTTCCCTTTTCCCTGCTTCACAAAAATAAGATTATTGTTTATATTTTTGGATGTTTCCATAAAAAGGAAACCATTATCTGTATTTTGTTTGTTTTTTTCTTTCAGTACTATTTCTGAAAGAAACACGTCAGATCCACTCACTCAGTAGGTAAATAACCAAAAAAGAGTGCATCACTGAATTGAACAAACTACCTTGTTGTTGTAAAGCAGACATGGACTGAACAGAGCGTACAGATCAGATTGTTTCTGTATCAATATGGATGTTTTCATTATTGTGCTGTGGTTTGTATGTTTTTCCATGCAATGCATTGTTTTAACTACACAATTTGTACCCGCTTCCTCTCAATTTCTGTTTGTGTGAGTGTGAATGTGTGTGTACTGCTCTGCTCTGCCAGAAAACATTAACTGCCTCTCTGTGCGCCGCTGGCAGTTCATAATCAATAAACATCCATAGCAGCTGCTCGTGCAGAACGCTGCGATCTCTGCGGTCACGATGACCTCGCTCTTACACGATCTGAATCTGTAAAACACCGCCATCATCCATCTGTCCTTCTGTCTGTACGTCTGCTTCCATCATGTTCAAGCTGAAACTCATCAGTGTGACAAACCTTGTCACTTGAGAACACTATTGATTAGTTAAACACCTAAAAACGGCTGTAATAGTTCTACAGAGGGCAGCTTTCTGAACCAGATTAACTCAAACTGGTTTCATCAGAAATGGCTAAATACATTTAACTTTATCCTGAATCAACTAATCTGATATCTGGAGGGAGACAAACTGGGTTGTGGGGGTAGCTGGAACCCTCCAAGAAAGAAGGAAAGTTTGGTGGCGACCAATTCAGGGTTCAAATCAGGTTTAATCTGAATCTGTGACTCAAGACACTGGTACTTCCCCACCATGCTGCGAATGGCTCAGACCCATCCTACATCCAGGACGTGGTCAAACAAACACCACAGCCTGTCCATTACAATCTGCTACGGCCAATTGGCTTTCTACCTCCTTACAAAGAGGGGGGCCCGGCCGCCGCTCAACAAAATCACAGCTGTTTGCGGTCCTGGCTCCACAATGCTGGAACAAGTTCCCTGTCAACATCAGGACAGCAGAAACTCTACACATCGTCCATCGCAGAGTTAAACATCTGTTCAGACTGCAAAATGCCCATAAAAAAAGCAACCCTTTCTCTATCTCTTGTTGTTTCTAAGTGTAGCTCTTCAGGAAGTTATTTGTTGAAATTGATGTACCTGAATGATTCTCGCACATTTTGGGAGTTTATCCAGGTGGTTGGAGTGTACTGATTCTATGTCGTTTGGCTAAAAGTTGCATCTAAATAAATGTAATATAATGTGTACAGTTTCTGCAAGGCTTAAAACAGGTGGCTGTTTGCTTGAGATGGTACTGCACAGTCGCTCTGCTCATCTACAAATCCAGTTGTGGGTATACTCTATGGGTACGGCTATCGCCTGCAAGTTTGTTTAATTGCACTTGTATAGTTTCTGTTTTATTCTATTCTTATTTTACGTACTTTTATTTTGAGTTTCTGTGTTTATCTGTACTTCGTGTTTGTGCTGCTACAATACCCCAATTTCCCCTCTGGGGGATCAATAAAGGATTATCTTATGTTATCTTAATTTATTCCAGGAGTGTCTACAGCAAAGAGTGATGTGGATATTGTTACTGCACACGATGTCTCGCTGTTAATAACTTTGCCAACGGCTGCACGTCGCCTTTGTACAGCACGTGTGTCATTGTTTTCATCTCCTCGGTTCTTCCTTCTTCCTGTCTTTAAAATGCAGAGGCGTTCAGGCTGCTGTTGGGTTTTTAAATGAGGTGGATAGGAAGCAGTGAGCTCGGGGACAATGAGCAAATCGTTAACAAGGAGTTATTATAGATGTTATTATTCACACCTGTGCTTTACCTGCTATGACAAGTCATTATGACATTGTCTGTGACTTAAGGGAATCTAGATTTATATGTAGGGGAGTTATTATTGATTACGACGCCTAAATGCATTTTTAAGCACCTTTAACCCTTCATTGTAAAGACTGTGTCCTCCCTGGTGTGTAGCTCTGCTGAAAATGTGTGATATTTAAAGTGCAGCTTCACTGAGCGTGGAAGAACCATTTGCACCGGCCGCACTATTGACCTGCCTTGTTAAATAAAGTTTGATGCTTTATTGCGTGAAGAGCTGCTGCAGCTGGAAGGGAAAACTTTCTGCCACACGATGAAGCTAAAGGAGAGGACAGTGACTTACTGGTGTCAGTGGTGTCATACTGGGAGTCCTTCTGCAGCTCGTAGACGTCCACCTCCACCCTCGCCTGGGAGGTGCCTTCCATCAGACTGTTGATGTTCTCCCTCGCCAGAGCCAACGCCAGACGCTCACCACGACCACACACTGACTGATCATCCAAAATGGCCGCTGGAGGGAGAGAGAGGTTGGAAGGTTGAGAAATGAATATGAAAAATGTGTTTATGTCTTTATGTGGATGTCAGACGATACAGTGGAGGTCACTTTACTAATGGAGCTGGTGTGACTGGATTATGACATAAAAGTTAAAGGACATGAAATCCAAGGAAAAGGTTTCACTTCAAAGTTTTAAAATGACTCAAGACCATAACTGCTGGTCTTTGTTATACCCTGAGAATTCACAATTTCAGATTAATCACAGTCTGTTCATGTGGGTTCATCATGGAGTCAGAATGACGAACAGAACAAAAACACAATGGGACAGATAAGTGACTTCTAATGTTAAGGCAGAGATTTGGTACGTAGAAGGTTGCTGATTTGATCGCCGGACCGGCAGGGTGGGGATGTCCAACCCAGAACCCCCAGTGGAGCTGGATTCATGTGTGTAAACAGGACATTACTGAAAAAGACAGTTTTTGCTAACATCTTGCACAGCTTATATTTTTTTATTTCACTATTTTAACTAACCAGAATCCTCCAGAATGTGCTCATTTCTCTATATTATCCTCTAAACTGTATTTTCTAGGGCTGACCCCGGATAGTTGAAGATTCGATGCTTCAATGGTCTGATTTTACATAGAAGTCAATATACAGCCTATTACAATACACATTTCAACATGTAGAAAGAAAAACTTTCAATAAATGTTTTTAAAGTGCCTAAATAAATCAACAATTGTAACCCTAACCCTGGGTCGTCAGCGCGCACCTGTAGGCGTAGCGTGTATGTGTGTAGTGGCAGCAGAGGAACACTTGCTGAAGAGACGGAGTCGCAGCTTCACCGGTGTTGTGCCGAGTCGTAGTTTTTTCATATTTGCCATGTTTACCATGGTTCTTTTAGGGCAGACAACTATTTTTTGTTGTTGTGGGGTGGAGAACATTTTCACTGGACCCTCTTCACATCCATTTCTGCATTAGCATCTTCTGTTTGGCAGAGGAAATTGCCCGACAGATAAAATACTTTGACAGCTCATGTGCTATTTACAGTACATGCAACTCCTCATCCCAATGACAGGCTGTTCAGATGGCTTTTGTCATCAGTTCCTTATAAACTTCCTTACTAACTTGTGCGTGGTTTTGATGGTATTTTTGGACAATAGAGAACTATTTAGGATGCTGTTTTTGGAACCTAAGTAAACAAAACCCGTATGAATTCTTATCTGGAAAAGGCGACTGTATATTGATATTGATGGAAATGCACGCTTCACAGGAGCTCCTACATTCTGACTACACATGGTGTAAGTGATCTATATTTAGATGAGATATATAAATCTTGACCACGAATAAAAGTACAATGTCTCAACATAAGAGATAAGTCAGTTACCTTCATCATGGTAATAATGATTATTAGGTTAGTTTTGTACACTATTGGTTATGTGAAGCTGAATAAACACCATCCAGTGACTTAGAACTGTGGTTATAATATTTATAGCATGTCTACTTCTCATGGTATTTAGTTTGTGTTTTTGCACACTGATCAAAACCCATTCTTGAACCCCAGAGTCACTTAAAGTGGGTCTTCTTCACCTGAAAACACTGCAGAGCACAAAAACACATGGAATCACCAGGTACGAACTGCCTTCTACTACAGGTGTAAATGGGACAACCATGATTGGAGCTCCGCCAGGTAACACAACCTGTACAGCGTGTGAGAAGAGAAAACATCACAGCAAGCAAGATGACGTACCAAAAATAGATTTAACACTCGTCCTTGGATTTAAACAGCGAATAAAAACAACTCGTCATCGTTTCTATTTCCTCCTGCTCGTAATGGTAAAGAAAGGGTATCTGGTGCCTGTGTACAGTAACACCTGCCATGTTTATTTTTGTCACCACCTCCCCACTGTCTCACCTGCTTTGAATATTGAGCACACTGCAAAATGTGACCGCACGATCGGAGAGAGGTGGCAGAATGCAAAGGACGAGAAGGCACAGAGATAGCAGATGGAAATGCAGGAGAGAGCGACCAGGCAGTTCATTATATAGAAAGTGGAGGTGTTAAATAAACTAGCAGATGAGAGCAACAATTTTTTTTCTATTTTAACCACAGAGGAAGAGGAGAATTAAAGAATTTCAGACTCAGGACTTGATTACAAGCCTTAAGATGGATTTTTTTACACTATAATTCATCCTTCCTTATTTCCCTGTTTGAGCGGACACTGAGCTGTAACGCCGCAGAGCAAAGACACCACACAACAAGACTAAAAATCAAAGTGAATATGCTGCTGAGACTCAGTAACAAGCAGAAAGTCTGCTGCTGCCGCTGGGGTTTGTTCTGGATTTGATTTGTGTTTCTTAAATAATTAACGCCTCTCGGGGCGAACTAGGAGGCAATTTACCGTGTCCTTCCTCAAAAAGACTGTTGTGGGTTTTTGCAGTTTAGGAAAATACAAAGAGAGACAGATGGTTCGTGTTGCTCTCTGAGTCGTCATGGTGTGGTGATGTCCTCAGGAACGCAACTCCAAAAAGGACAAAAATACAAATTGGTAGTTTCTGAGGCTGTTTAACTAATATCTGAGGATCTGTGTAAAGGTACATAGAGCCTTTTCCCATTGAGCAACCCTGTCTATAACATTCATATATTACTAAATGGGTCGCCCAAATATGACTCGGAGGAAACATCTGGATTATGTTCACTGTCAACATTTTCTCCGGTTCAGGAAATGTTCGTGTACCACACAAAAGTTGGAGGACGGTGGCTGAGGTGAACGGTGGGTTATCAAAGCTCAGGACTTTGATACTGAAGATGTGCTGCATCCTGTTTTAAGTCCAGGCTACCAAATCCGTTGATTACAGGAAACATTTGAAACAAGCTTATTTACTTTCCTGCAGAGGGTTAGAAGAGATCCACTCCCAAGTCTGTATGATAAATACGCAGCTACAGCCAGCAGCTGGTAAGTTTAGCATCAAGACTGAAAATACGGGGAAACAGTTAGCTTGGTTCTGTCCAGCGGTAACAAAATCCACCACCAGTACCAGAAGAAGAAAGTAAAAAACATTACAGGCTGATCCAAATTCTCAAAACGTTTTAGTCCAGTTAGTATAAATAAAAAGTGCATTTCATTCAAAAGTTCAGCACACACTGGCTGAACTGTGGAACGTCATGTCATCTGATGTCCATCACACACTGGACACATCATCTAGAAGAAGAGACAGATGTGCAAATTACTGCAGCTAAAGGAAAAAAAGCTGTTTTTCTGAAGAGTACATCAGCGATGCAGGTCAAGATGCTGCTGATTGTGAGCGGGTGCAGGTGTTTCATCACGCATCATACACTGCTGGTGTGTTTTTTAACAAATAGTAAACAGAATGTACTTTACTAAAGTTCATTACTAAAGTTGCAGTTATTTGAAAATCAATGTACTTAACTACTACTACTATAAATGTTTCAAAAAATTAAATTTTCAATTTAATTTTCAATTCAATTTCTAAGATCTGTTTTTCTCTTTAGTTTATATACTGATATCTGTAAGTTCATTTACTTTTGTCACAAAGCCTGTGTGTTCACATCACACGCTCAAAACCTGCTTAGAGTAAATGCATAGCGGTCATTTACACTGGGGATGCTGGGGACATGTCCCCACCACTTTTTGAAATGACTGATATTGTCCCCATAACTTTTCGAAAACATTTGTTAAAAATGTTCTGAAAAATATCTTGCAACAAGAAATGTTAATGCTTTGACAAAGATTTATTTGCATAATAAGAAAAACATGCAATGCCGTGTAAATATAGAAGAAACAAATGTCAAAAAAAAAACCAAGCTACTGATTACTGCATTATGTTCCAATATATTTTAATATTTTGAGTTGTCACCTGAATTTTGTGTTTTTCTTTATATGAATAAAGACATTTTCACCATATACTGGTGCAGAAAATGTCTCCAGAATTCAAAAAATGAACTTGTTCTCATGAACACAATATTGTGCATAGTCTTGTATCGTGAGCTAAATGTATATTCACACCCCTAATTTGGAACTGAGACACAGTTTGTGTCAACAAGCCAGAAAAGGAGGAATATTTCCGACAACATCCTGGTATAAATCTGAGTTAGAGCAGCCAGTATCTTCAGTCTCACTGGAAAAAGCTGAGGTTTGTTGGAGCAAACAAGGACAGAGAGTTGGAGCTCAGTATCTTCCCAGAAAGATCAGAGGCAGGGAGGCGATGAGAGGAGAGGGAGGATGAAGATGAAAGGGGAGATAAGGAGTCAGGAGTCTGTTCAGACACTATCTGTGTTAACACAATATCTGGTTCTCTGGGTCACTGCGACCACACGCACACACACATACAGCTACTGGACAGAGAAGATGAAGTAATCACAGGGGGTCAAACGCATGAACTCGGTCCTGAAGGGTTTTGGAGTGGAACCAGTTGGTTTCTTTCTGTAATGATGCTCTGAGCAGCCATCTTTGTTACCGGCTCAGTGCTTGTTAATATTTACCTGTCGAGAGACAAAATGAACCAAAACACACCATGAAGGTGTTAACACTGCCAAAATCCCATCACAAGTTCTAATCCATGAATGGGGCGGCTGTGGCTCCAGCAGCCCCGCGTTGCCTACTAATTGGAAGATCGGCGGTTCAATCCCCGGCTCCTCCGTGTCGAAGTGTCCTTGGGCAAGATACTGAACCCTGAATTTCCCCCGATGGCTGTGTCATTGGTGTATGAATGATACTTCTGTTTGAGAACTTAGCCTCAGAGTCCGAATGTGTGTGAATGGGTAAATGCGATGTAGTGTAACAGCGCTTTGAGTGGTCGGACTAAGACAGGCTCTATACAAATACAGAGTATTTACATTTAGCATCCTACCTAGCTGAGATAATTACACTATATATACCAGCACGCCTTCTCTGCTCGCTCAATACTGGTCTCCTGGTCATTCTTTTGTTTAACTTTCTGTTCTGGGTACAGAGCTTTTGCAGACAGTGCACCCTATTTATGGAATGACCTTCCATTATATGGAAACACGTTCAGTAGAGATCTTTAAGTCAAGACTGAAAACCTTTTAGTCCACATATACTCAAATCATTACAGCCTCTCCTTGAATTCATGTTGGATCCAGTGCCTCTTATCTGATGTTTTTAAATTTAGCATCATTCATTTTCTTGCTGTTTTTGCTGTGCTTCATCTTGTGTATTCTGCATTTTATCCTCTGTATTCCTTGGAAAGTGTACTGGGACCATGCTGCATGGTGATTTTGCTTTGTAAATAAAGTTTTATTTTATTCAATTTTATTGCTGGGCAACAATACATTTTTCCAATTGCGATTCATCTTATTGTCATGCACAAAGTTCAATAATGAATTCTAAAGTAGTAAAGTTTTCAGCAAAAACATTTTTCTTCTGTCAGGGAGCAGGAGAAACAGTCTCAATAGCAAGTGTCCCAGTTAGAGTGAGGTGAAGTTCACAAGGCGTAGCAACAAGCGCCGCTGAAGTTGAATTGTCTTGAACTTTTTGAACGGGACGCACTGCACAAATCATTTTAAGAGAGACTGTAACTATAACTGAAAGTTATACATTTAATAAAGTTATCTGCAGCATTACATTCAATTACCACAGATCCATTTGCACTCCAGAGAACGTTTGAATTTAAAGTTCAAAGAAAGAGGTTGTCCCACTTAATGTGAGCTCTGCCAACATTTTTGTTTTTAATTAAATTATTTATTTTCCAAATTCTCTAGGCTTGATTGTTGATTGATTTTACTTTTAGTTCTGGTTAAAATTTGAAATTGAAATCAATATTCACAATTAAGTGTTCTATTTGTTTGATAATCCAGTGTGAAAATTTACCTGCCAACGGGGCAAATTGTCACAAGTGCACACTCTCTATTCAACAGTCTACAGCTCCATAATGAGATGAGATATGAAGATGTAATGAGTACAAAACTTCTGCCCAAGACTTCATTCTTTCATTTGGTCTGACATTTGTACTATTGTGATGTACGCTGCTCAGCAAATATTAGATGGTGTGAAAAGTGTGACAACATACCCCGCTCTCCCCTACTATCCATAGAGCGCCTGTCTCCTTGTCTGTTCACCTGAGGAGTGCAGGAGCGTTAATTAATTAATGCGTTAACTTGCCCAGCCCTAGTTTTATTTGATCCCTTACAAATAAAGCACAGAGATTTCTTGAGCCATTCTTTCACTCATTAGCTAAACTTTCTTAAAGGATTTATCTGTAGGAGTTAATGTTTTTCTCACTGATGTATTTAAGGGCAGTGTGAGAAACATCTCCCGTAGATTCTGGAAGTGAGGCAAATTACTTATCATTTTATATACAACTAACAGGTTCTTAAAATGAAACACCTGTTCATTTCCTACACTCAGTAAATTCACTTCCTCTCCATTTACACTGTGAGCATCTGCAAATACTCACTGCTCTGACCCCATTTGTAGCATTTTGTGATAAACTTGTTCACTCTGTTTTATTCCTCTCTTTGTGTTTCCTTTTTTCCCCTGTGAATTACCTCCTGACAGTCCTGTTTACCAACTGAGCAGTAAAACAAGCCCCACTCAAATTTAATATCAAATGATGCTGTTTCAAATTCACTTCTTACCCTTGTGGTGAAACACCTTCGCTCCCATCTTTCTACCTGCCGGTGCACAAACGTCATCTTGTATTTATGTAAAGAGGTTGTAGAGCGAGTCGAAGTGCCGCCGCTGTGCGTTTTGTTCTGGATTTAACCTGAGACACGGTGATAAAAATCCTTTTATGGAGGCAGACAGACCTCTTCAGACTCTTCAGATTTTATTTCACCCTTGGAGGCGTTGTAAGTTCAGGTAAAAATGACTAATAGGTTTTCTTGTCACTTCCCACCTCTGAGCTACATGCAGTTGACATACTTTGATAAGTCTGGACTCTGTGGGCTGCAGGTAGTTCGTCAGATTCCCCGGGACCAGACAAAATAGAGTCTAAAAACAACAAATCGCTCCGTCGGCCCCTGGTGGCTGTTGTCCTTTCAGAGGAAAACACTACTCTGTGTGTGTTGTCCAGTGTATAAAAGTGTGTTTTTAACAGATGTATTGATTTTTGTTCTGAGTGGGCCACCTTGACAATGTAACATTTGGTTTAAGTGGAGAGCTGCGATGTGACAGGAAAACTGTTACCTGAAGAATTCAGTTACTCATGGAGGTAAACAAGGAGGTGAGAGCTTGGAGACTCTTATTTCTTCTTCTTCTTCAGTCTTCTGAACTTTCACAATAAATCTGGAACCATTTTTGAGATATTTTAGGCTTGCTAGTGATGTGTCTGCAGGGATGGTACGTTCAGTCAGTTGGTCCACCCCTTTGGTCCAGACTAAAACATCTGTTGGATGGCTTGTGATGAAATGAGGATGAACTGTAATAATAGGTGTGTTCGAGATGACGGCGGCTGACTTTCGCCGACTTGATAGTCTCATGTGAGCTGCATGTGACTGCAGGGGCGGGGCATAAATACGGCGCCGTCAAGTCGGACACATTCTACCTGAGTGAGCTTACTGTGAGCTGAGATCAGTGACTGATCTGAGACCAGGCAATAGTGTGGTTCCAACTTTGTGCAGCAGGAGAAAAGCAACTGCGGCTGCAGTGCACACATATTCAAGCCTTTACGGTAAGTGAAGCGGCCCAGAGCGAGCTGACAGGCAGGTTAGAGACTTTATCCTGTCAGTTTGTCTCTTTACAAAGACAAGTGTTGCAGTATGAGAGTCCTGCCTGAAGAGAGGCTGTAAAGTCTTCATTTTACGAGAACCACATACAACATTATTTATCAAACTGGGTCGGACTGGATGAATTCAGCGCGAGGAGGATACACATGTGACAACGCCCGGTTTTCAAAATAATGCGTCTATACAGGATGAAAATAAGATTAATTGGATTATATTCACAGAAAGTGTAAAACATATTACATGTGTCCATTAAAAGTAATTAAATAAAACAACAACAATAAAATGTTCGGGAAATTACTTATTCTATTTTCTATTCTTAAAAAACATTAAATAAATTTGTTGACTTTTGTTGCTGTTTCATCACCATTTATAGCGATACAGTGGGTTTGTGATCAAATAGATTACAAGAGCACAACATTGTTTACAAGAGTGCAAAGTTCTTCATAGATAGCCTCTTGATTTTGCACCAAATTAATGCATTTAACTTTAAAATGTACAAAATTTTCTTAAGTGGGGGCCTGCCCTCGGACACCCCGAGAGGGTCCGACGCCCACCCACCACAGTCTCTTAAAATCCTTTAATCCATTTAATCCATAACGCTTTTAACGCTGATTTTTTCAGGAGCCTCGTCATCACAATCCACATGTTGTTTCATTTTTTGCAGCTCCTCAATTTCTTTTGTGTATTTCATTGTGTAGCAATAATTTACACATAAACAGAACACTCAAAAATTAAGTTGTGTTGTTTTGGAACTTTTTTGTTGGTAAAGAAAACTTTTTTTTAAAATCATTACTCACTGTTAGTTTGTTGGAACACAAGCACATAAGTCTGATTGGCTAGTTAAGTCATGTCATATTGAGCCCAGGTCAGTGGACCTTGAGTTAATTTTATCACTTTCCCATTATCTAACTTTCTGATTAAGTCTAAGTTCTGATTAAATCCAGCTTCAGTTTTGGCCTTCCAGTTTCTTGGGAAAAGTGCTGATATTCAGCATTCCCAAATAGTAAAACCATTCATATCACAGACAAAGGCTGCAGTTGTAGTCTGAGAGGCATTAAGCAGAGATACTTTGTTAAAGTCGAGCCGCAGGGTGTGTTTTTAAAAAGTCGGTACTTTTCTCAAACAGCAAGTCCTTCAGATTAAAGCTCCAGGCCAACAAAGGATTAGTTTACTTCTCATTTCTCTAGAGGGTTGATTCTCTTTCCTTCCGCTCTGAGTGCTTTCTTCTCTTCCCATCAATGTATTTATCTTTGTATTGTATTTATTTACTTCTGTACTACATTTGTAATGTTTCTGACCTTTAATATTGAGCTTCTGGGTTTATTAAGAGGCTCAGAGGTCGGATGGAATAGAAAACAAGTCTCCTCCCCAAAACCTATGACATTTATTTTCAGGGGTTTTCCTCCAAAATGAGACATTCACCTTTTCAAATAAAAACTGACACCTTCACTTCTAAAATGACGTATGCCCCAAATCTGAAAATGTACTTTGAGCTCATTTTGGAAGGATTACTCTTACAGACGTACTGCGGTGACAAACTACCTTTTACACACTGGCTCCTCTGTAGTTTAGAGATATTTATTGACGAACTTAAGCTAATGAATCGTTCAGAATGACTGATGGCACAGGTTTAAGTAATTCATGGAGGTTTTTAGCAGCAGCTGGAGGACACTGTTGCGGCTGAATCGTTAAAATCCTTCAGTACAATATTTATGCCCTTGACTTGATTCTTGACTTGATTTCTAATCCTGCCAGAGGAGAAAGTAACTGCGCGCTGATGTCACTTAAAGATTTATCTCATGCTCTTTTGATGTTCAACACTATAAGTCACCGCTTTATATCAGTACAGATTCTGGAACATGAACAGCTATGTAATGCAATCCTGACGACAGATAGCATCACTGATCAGTACGTTTGGCTGTGGTCAAAAGTGTACTCTGTTGGACCTGTAAGCGCTTGTAACATTGATGCCGCAGGCTCCTGGTGTACACATGTACATCACTGCAGTACGTTTTTGATGCAAGGATGTAAAAGAACTGATACCAGACAGATCTGTTCCATTAATTCCAAAGACAACTTATTCTCACTCCCAACTCGTCACATATGGACTCCTGGTCAAGACCCCTTAGAGTCGCTTTTTAACGTCCCGGGTACCCCAAGTTAGCAACAATGAATATGCAATGTCTGGTCAAGTTAGAAATAATAAAAATGCAACGTCTGGTTAGACTTTCAAAACAAAACTAGTGGTTAACGTTGTCAAACATCACAATTTACTTAAACTACTTGGTTAGGTTTAAGAAAAAGGTTAGGGGTAAAAAACTTAAAGATACGTAAGTTAAGTTACATTAAAGTAACATTAAAGGGTGACTTTTATTTCATGCAGAAAACAACATTGGTTTGAATACATGTAATACAAAGAGAAAGAAATTAACTTGCGACTGCATGGTGTCCCGCTCTTTTAAAACATCCATGCTTTCACCATTTGCTTTCTTTCTGAGAGTTTGATGAAAAGGTAAATATCAATCAGTCTGTGTACCTGAAGTTAGACCCAGAATGTGTTTAGCCTAGCTTAGCATAAAGAGTGGACGAAGGGGGAAACAACTAGCCTGACACTGTCCAAAGTTCAAAAATCCACCTATATCTGACAACTCCAAAGCTCACCTATAAACATGGTGTGTTGTTTTTTGTTGAATCTGTATGAGATGTGAAAAGAGCACATCTGGTTGCTTGTGGTTTTAGAGGGGGTTATACTGTATAACTATTTCCAATCCATTCATTGGTTGACAAGACTCCCTGAAGTCACTGAACTGTTGTTCGTCAAGAAATAGTTAAAACCACTCTCAAGGTCTCCCCTTCCTTGACACTGATTGGTTTTTAAACAGTTCCATGGGTAGCTTTAATAAGAATGACTGAATGAGAGATGCACATCTTTGCCATTATATTGTTATTATGGCATTACTACCTGCAGCACCAACTATACTCGAGGCTAGTTTAAATTCACCAAATGAACATCTTCGTTGTGCAAACATGAACCTATATCGGCAGGAAAGCAGGAGAACACTGCAAGCCATCTTTCTCCATCTCCGTTTGAGGAGAGACCAAATACGTGAGCGGTAGTTTGCTTTTATGGTGGTCGTCTGTTTCAAAAGATGAGCTGTCACGGGAGATTATTAATACTGTCTTTAAATGCTGGTTTACACAGAGACCACCGACCTTCCTGTAAATGGTCTGAATGTCTGAACCATGCAGAAAATGCTTTCACACTAGAAATGAAACGGACTACCTTTTTTCGTTGGACCAAATTTTGTCTGTTTGATCTGATCCGTGGTCCGCGGAGGTTTCATATCTGTAATTTTGTTTCAGACTGAAAAGTCAGAAAGTCCGGACCAAACGAGGTAGGTGTGAAACTCCCCTTAGTCTTGTTGAAAACTAAGTTGAAGACAATTTTATGCACCTTCAGACACTCAACGTGTCACACTGTTGGAATCAACTGTGTTAAAGTGAACTTCTTGGTCAACCATCTGATGGACACAGAATGTCTCCTGTTTGTTTCTCTTCTTGTATCAGTTTCTCTGAACACTAATTGGCTTTTGACTGGGACTTGGTGTGGCGGCTGGGCCGGAGACCTGCAACATAAACAAAAAGTTCTAAGTGCTCTAATTACAGTCACAGTTCCTGATCTCATCTGGGTTGTTTCTCAGCATGACAGCGATGAATCTGCTTGTTAAACGTATGTGATTGATAATTAAAGCTGAGTTGTTCTTGTTTTGTGGATTGATTGCTGCTCATGTGAAGTGCTGGTTATAATTGCTTTCTTGGACGGTTTGTTTCCATGGATAAGACTGGCAATGTACTGAGATGCTTGAGTCGTCTGAGGACACATTTTGTACAGATGTTGTTCTTGTAAATACAATTCACTGGCACACGGGTTTGCTCGTTTGTTAGAAGAATGCAGTTTGTGTTTTGGCTTCTTTCAAATTTCGTTAAGGTATCCAGGTTTGTCATTATGTTGGGTAAATAGATAGATTGTCTGGGATCACTGTTGATCAGGCAAGCTGTGTTCATGGGTTTGTACACGAGAATTGTTTCCTCATATACTTGAAAAGAGAAATTTCATCATAGGAACCTGTTTATAAAAGATCTTCAGTTTCCTCAGGCAGGGAAAATATGCCTACTTTAGCAGTTACAGGTCTGATGTTTCTAAAAAACATGATGATTTGAAGCTACTTAAAAAGTACACGAGCACCAAAATCATTATACTCCCATTTTCAGCCTTTTTTCTAGTACAACAATCGAAGCCACTCACAAAAACAAATTCAACAAATGAGAAATTGTTTTCTACAGATACTGTCCTCCCCCAGCAAACATCAGCATGAGATGTTTACTCAAAACACCTCAAACTCCTCTCTCAGCAGAAAGGGAGAAGTCACATGATGCTTTACAGATGCAAAACCTCTTCAGGTCTCAGTTTGCTTTAAACAAAATGCTTGTCAGATTTCCTAAGATCATCTGAAACCTCAATCCCCACTACCAACCTCCCTCTCCGAACCCTGTTGCCATGTGAACTTTCTGAAACACAATTTATGCAGCGATAGGACGGAGTGTGTGAAATAGGCAGTGTTTCTTTCTCAAGCACTTTTTTAAAAATCTGTTCTGTCCATCTACTTTTGAAGAGAAGGTCCAAAAGTATCCTCATTTGCTAAATTATCTTTGTATCTTGTCAACAGTCAGCATAGTTTTTTTGACCATGGCCTTTACCTGACCTTAACCAAGAAGTGCATTTCAGCAAAGACCTTTGACTCTTTTGTCTCTGAACTTTTCAGCCCAACTCTTAACATAACATTAAAATCTACTTTTCCATTTTCTGTTGTAGCTCTTTTCCCAGCTGTCAGTGTCACTGGGGTGTGTGTTAGCGTGACGGACGGGGCGGGGCTTTATTATTAGTAATAAATAGTACTCCGGATGGCCAGACCGCCACTGAGTAACAGAACCATCTCATCACACAGTCCACTTACTTGCTTTCCACCATGATTCGGAAGAGTTTTCATCCTTATTGGTTTAAAAATTGACCTTAACAGGGGTGAGGTGGATCAAATAATGTCTACTGACAAAGAACATGTAAAAAAACATTGTCAAGCTCAAGTTCAACCAAATAGTTTTAGTTACATTTTGACTCTTACAGGAATAAAATGACTTCCAACTGCTGAACTTAATTCCAAATAACATAAAAAAGTGAATGACTGATGATAAAGAACACGTGCTAACCCCTCACTGTTATTCATTACAGCCCTGTTTAGATACGTCAACTTACTACTTCTTTTTAACTCAGCGAGCAAGTTTTAAAAAATTAAACTTGCATTCAGTCCTTGTATTGACTATTTGAGACTGTTGTCAGATGTGCTGATTTAACTTGGGTATGTTATCAGTTGAAAAAAAAGGTGGGTGTGTAAGGATGGGAGCAAGAGAAAAAAATAGTTACTGCATCTTCTTTCAACTATGACCAGGGCTGGACAGAAACAAAACATCGGCCCTGGCATTTTTGGCTTCATGGGTCATTTGTTGGCCCATTTTTAAAAAACAGTTATATAAATAAATAATTTACGTTACACCGGCCCCAAAGGTGCATCGGCCCACCGGGCATTTGCCCGGTATGCCAGATTACCAGTCCAGCCCTGACCATCACAAAGTTAAAGCATGGACATAATAATTAACTAATTATACATTACCGATAAGTCATGTATTTAATTTCCAACTAAATATAGACACTTTTGTGGAAAACCTGAAAAGACTAATGCCTACGGTTGAGTGGGTACCTGAGAAAATCCCTATACATTAAATAAAAACAAATTTGGAATATAAATGATCTTCATTTAAAGAAGTTACAAAACGTTTAATCAACTAAAAAAGCAACATTGAGACAGTTCTATCGACTTTAATTTGCTAGTAGAAATAAATGCAATCGTCATGTTGAGTTAACTTATTTATTATTTTCAAGGGAGCAGGTGAACTTGCATTTCCAAGTTAAACGACCTTGAAATGTCTTACAGTACAGAGATGCTGACTTCTAAGGGCTGTCTATCTATGACAACCATTTGCTTCTCAAACTAGTGGTGGCTTTTTCTTTTCTGCCCTGCCATAATCTGCATTGACACGAAAGGACGCCATCTTCGTCAAGCATCTAGATACAATTTGACGGCTCCTTGACTCACCACAACTCTTTTTTTCTTTCCTATGATACATCATTTGGCTGTATAGAGGCTGATCGCACAGGTTTTCCAGGTCTGACTGACCTGAGGAAGGCCATTTGTGGTCAAAATGTTGTCATGTCAATGTTGGACATAGAAGAATTGAGAATGAGACAGCGGTGAGTGGGTATTTTTATCTTTTGTTCAGATGATTGTTACCCAGCACCTGCAAAGATCAAAGATGAACATGTGTGTGCCCCCTGATGATCGCTTGATGTTTGGTTACCTGCCATAGCAGCACATAACTCTGCCCTACAGTATCCACCGCAGGACAAACTGTACCAGCATGTGACTGCTGGCTGTTTCCCAACATGACCCGAGTCCTTGAATGACAAAACACTTTCACACAGTCCTTTTTATTTCTCAGCTGCTGAATCACGACCCTTGAAAAGAATTTGGTTATAGCTGAGTGGAACTAAATTAGATTTTCCACCACTTGAAGAGAGAAATGCAGCTAAAAGGAAACATCCATGCACCTGAACACAGTCAAAAAGCATTTTTGGCTGAATTTTAACAAACACACACAGTCTGTTGATTTGCCTTTTTTTTTTTTGTCTTTCAACAACTCGGAAACAGCAATAGATATTATCTTCTTTTTCCTACTTCAAAATCAGTGTAACCAGCAGCCTTCCTGTCAGATGTCTACTTGAGTTAGCAAGTTACTGAGTTTTGAGCCTTTTATTTAATTAATTAATGTGTACTTTCGTATCTGTTGTGTTGTATCTGAAGCTGCTGAAGTGAATTTCCCCATTGTGGGGCAATAAAGTCTTATTGAGAATTATTCATAATGAACTGGAAAAAACAACAAGAACTTTCCACTCTTATAATTTGACTTGTTCCTTCATCACCATGAACACACACACTGTAATTTATTACAATTATTCTGACTCAGTGCCACATCCATTGCCCTGCTGCCCCAGACACTCACTACAGCAAAATCTGAATGCATCTAAATGCACCATTTCCTCCTGTTTGTTTGATAAAAACTACATTGAGCAGCTGTTTTAGGAAATTACTGAGCCTTTTGAAACCTGAAATTATAAATTTGTGAATTTTTAAAGATTTATGTATTTAGGGAGAGCCAATGGGCTTGGAGCTAAGAGCCACAGACAGGAAGTCAGGAAATATTGAGAGTCGGACTGACATTTGGGACTTGTTTAAAGATCAATTGTTATTTTTTCTTTCTAAATAAACAGTAACTTCCTCTCCATATCATCATCTGTGAGGGTGAAAGTGAGACTTCTGTAACTCCACTTATCAGACAAAAGAATATAAGGGAGAGTGTGTGGTGCAGTCAGCTAAAATTAATGGAAGAGTGAAAGGTGAGCCATTACACATTGCCAGGTGACCCGGTTGCCATGGCAGCTTGGATGTAAGTGCCCGCCGGTTTTGCAGCAGCCCTGCCTGATAAAAGCAACAGGGATTTGAACTCGGGGCCAACAGGGCTGAGAGATGAACAGGATTTTTTTTTTTCTAATCTGCTGCGGGGAGGGAGCTGAACTTCCAACGTAAAGTAAAGTTACTGGAGTTAATCTTCCTCTGCGGGGCATGATGAAGACGGGAAATAAGAGGCGCTGATAGCAGAGCGGCGCTCAGGTCTCGCCGAGAATCACGAAGGAAAGTCATGGAGACGTTCCTGATCCAGTTTCTGCCGCGTTTATTTGCACTTACAAATTATCCACCCTGGGACGGAAACAAAACGAGGAGGGAAGACGAAATGAAAACGCAGAGCAAGCGGCGGTACAAAGGGAAGCCTCGGGTGGGGAAGGGGGGGCAAACAAAGCAAAGAGATTGTGTGAGAGGTTTCAGCATGGCAAACAGAGACAGCGATGGGTGGTGAGGAGAAACAAAACATAAAGGAAACACAAGATGAGAGCGATAGAAAAACAACAAAACGGAGCGAGCGAGGGAAGAGCATTCAAAAATAGAGGCGACGTGTGTGTTTTTATATGTTAACACCGTCACAAAGGAGAGAGGATTAATGCAGAAGATCTGTTTGTGTGTGCGTTTTTATTCATAGATACTGTGGGATTCTGGGTCAATAATGACACTTTCTATCAGGAGCTTATTTTTGTCAGATCTTCTATTAGCATCTAAAATCCCCCAGACAAACAACAGGTCGTTGCTATCCACCCATTCCGATGTCATCACGTAGCTTAATAGAGCAGTTTGCTTAAAGTAGAAGGAACCGTAAGCAATATGAGTAATGAAAGCAACGTAGGAAGCGCTACCTGGATCTGACAGCGATGGAACACAACGATGCACAGGAAGGCAAGTCATAATACTGAGTGTGCACAAGAAAGGAAACTGATTCCAGATTCGCCAAAATATCTAGGGACCCTGAAAAGTTAGAATCAAGATAATTTACTGATTTTATTTTGCATTTAGCCATGATGAATATTCCATATGCCTAGCTTGATAACGACTAAATACCAGGGTAATGTTTAACACGTTCACAGCCTGTTGCTCTCAGGCTATGGCCTTCACATTTTTGTAAAGAACACACACACCCGGCCAGTTGAACAGGTTTGCTTGCAGCCCGTATCAGAGGCTCAGTCTATAATTTGGAATTGATTGTATTTCCGACTGCGGGACAATGGGCCCTTTATGGATTTTAACAAACTGTTGCTAGCACCTGCACTCTAGCCTGATAAAATACAAGACACATGAATACGAAAGACCTTTGGACTGCAACTCTGAAGGCTGTGAAGGTCATCATGTGCACAGCACAAGAACATGGAACCTGGAATCTGTGTCTCATTGAAAAGAATACCATTTATATTAAAATAACTACAATCCA
Organism: Micropterus dolomieu; assembly: GCF_021292245.1. NCBI lineage: Eukaryota > Metazoa > Chordata > Actinopteri > Centrarchiformes > Centrarchidae > Micropterus > Micropterus dolomieu. Next base: position 1,779,837 of record NC_060158.1, on the reverse strand, counting down.
TCTAAGTCCAAGTTACAGTTACATTTAAGAGAATTGAGTGTGAGAGTGAAGGCCCATAAGGCCTCTGGCCCGGTCTGAGGGTTTTTATCTCCCACATTACCAACACTGACATGACCTCAATTGACATGGTGTTGTGGTTGTTAGCCAGAGGGTCATAAGATCAAAACCAGACGTGGCTTCTTATCCTGCCTGACTTTAAATCTTCTGGGAGATAAATTCAAGTGAAAATAACTTGGCTGTAACAGGCTACTGCACTGTTGGCAAGAAATCTAAATGATTGGGAATTTATGTAGTGTTTCTGTATCAAGACTCACTCAACAACAAAATTAAGCCTCTTAAATGTTTACGTGTTAGCAGCATCGGTGTTTACAGCAGACAGAAAAACAGACATGGTTGGATTCAAACCCATGTCGTGGTGATGTACTCACCCATCCGGACAGCAGAGAGGGTGTTGGCCTGGCTGAAGGAGAGTGGTGCCATGGTCAGCAGCAGGACGGCGACGTAAATCGACAGCAGCAGTGCTGGCAGAGCCGGCATCTTCCACTGCTCCTCATGGAGAATGGTCTGCTGGCTGCCTGTACCGCCACCTGCAGGACAGGATGATTCATTAGTACAACATGTAGAACATATCGTATCATATTACAATCTGCCGACTATGAGTCTTGATTTAAATTATTGAAATTTAACCACTGCCACACATGTTTTACAGCATCATTAAATACCACCAGCGCCTGTAAAACATCCTACAGACATACAAGTCTCTCTGCTGACAGTCAACACAGCTGCTCCATGAGCAAACATCACAACAAGCATCACACACACCACACTGTCACAATCTTTATGAGCTTCACAGCATGTTGTCATTGTATTCATCAGCTACAGCGGAGCACACACACAGAAACCTTATCAGCTGTGAGAAGTTAAGTGAAAATACTTTCAAAGTAAGAATGAAGACCATTGAGCCGTTGTTATTTACTGTTGAAATGATTTTGTTTGAACTGTTGACTGATTGGAATTGTAAGCGACAGACATATGCTTTATGCGTCCTGCTTTTTGGTCTATTGTCTATCAAGGTATTTCATATTTTTGCCATTGCAACAACACATCCAAACCTGTGATCACTCAAATTTAACACGTCCTCATGGCTTAACAACAAAATAGATCGATTGTCAAAGGTCCCAAAATGACATGTGGCTGTTGGAAAGTCCAATGACACATATGCGCGTTTGCCGTGTCAGTCCAGTGACAGCGTCTGGCTTACCAGACAGTCAGCATGTTACGTAAGTCACATGGAAAACATTGTTAAAAAGGGTCCTAGTCTGGATAGGTTTTGGCAACAGAACTATTTGGTTAGGTTTAAGAAGAGATCTTTGGTTGGGTTAAAGTTACGAAAGTCACGTGACGGAAGTCAAAAACGCTATTTAACTTTAAGAGGTGGTATTCTGCTCATTTTCAGGTTCTAAATCTTATTCAGGGGTTGTACCAGAGCAGGTTTACATGGTTTAATTTTCAAAAAACACCATATTTTCATGTCATGTTGTCACATTGCTGCAGCTCCTCTTTTCAGCCTGTGTTGAAGGCTTCGTTTTAGCTATGGAGTGATACATCTTGCCTCTAAATGATCTTTGTTGGGAGTTGCACATGCTCAGTTCCTAGTTAAGGACCACTAGCCAATCAGAAGCAGAGAAGGGCGGGTCAGCGAGAAGCCGGTAAACGGCTCGGGTTCAGCCGTACGTGTTGCCGACCGGCTCGGCAACACGGACTGGAGCGAGAGTTTCAGAGCGGTGAGTTATTAATCTGTATCCATAAAGATTTAACTGAGCTCTGTCTCTACATCACAGGAACAACTTTATGTCCACTGACTGCCTGGAGGGTAGCTAGTGTTTGGAAGGGAGAGGAGAGCTGTGTGCTGCAGCTCGCTGTTTTTGAGGGCGTGTCGGAGTAGCCGCTTGGCGAGCGTTATATGAGGCGCATTTAGCTTTCGAAAGGGAAGCGACCTGGACTACAAACGAGCTGTTTTCAGGCAGTTCAGAGCAGAGTTTTCTGTGGGAGATGGGAACTCCCTTTGCAAACCTAGTACATGCACAAAAAAGGTAGGCCTATATAAGTCAATAAAGGAGAGGGAACAAGCCACCTCTTTAAAACACTTACTTGGGTTCACATGGGACTTAAACGCCATTCTCCTGTCTGAAAGTGCTAGGTTTGGCCACTAGAGGTTGCTAATAACATAAATAATGGGTGTCTGTATATTAATCGACCTGTAGGGACAGGCTGCTCATTTTATCACGTCAGCTAGTGGTCTCCTTGCTGTCTGCACTTCCACCTGGTGGACAGGAGGATTCATTACCACTAAGTAAACAAAAATAATGACAAATGAAATCGGATCATTTCATCCAATGTCAAATCTCGGTACTTTTTTGGAACCAACTGAAACTTGGCCGTACCGCAGAATATCGAAAACTGTAACAAAAGTTGGCATCAAGTTTCTGGTCAGATTTCTATCATTTGATCACATGGTAGTGGTAGCAATTAAAAAAAAGTTTCTATTTCTGGATTATTTGTTGATTACAACACCTAAATCAAAAGTTCTACTTCATGAAAACACAATACAGGTGAGAGCAGCTGAGACTCTGCAGAGTAACCATGCGCTGGCTGTGGTCAACACTTTAGGTCGTTGTTTGCCAACTAAAAGAGGACAAAGGACTGAGCAGTTTTTCTGTTTGGGTGTTACAGTGTAACAGATATAAGATATGAACTCTGTTTTGAAAGTTAGCTGGATGGATGAGGATGAGAAAGCAAAGGTGATGGAGAGAGTGAACATAAGATTAGAAGAGAAGGTTAGAGAAAAGGAAAGGCAAAAGGAGAAACAGAGACAAAATGTGAATATGAGAGGGAGGAGAGAGGAAAATGTAAAACAAGATAGGAAAGCAAGACAGAAGAGAGAAAGAGAAAAGAGAAGGCTTGAAAGAAAATATTACAGAACAAAAGTGTCAGCGAGGGATGAAGAGACCATCACGTGTTGCAGGGGGAGAGAGAGAGATTTAAAATGGCTGAGCGGGGGAGCATGACGAAACTCCAAATCTTCAAAGTAGATTAGAGAGACTGAAGCGAGATTTTTTCATTAGCGTGAGTGTGTGTGTGTTTTTGCATGTTTGCATTAAGTTCTCAGAACAACACCAACACAGCGGGCGCAGAGCCCCGACAAACATCTACCACTGTTCAATCCCATCATGCAACTGCTTCATCTTTGGATGACTGCGTGGACAGTTGAGTTATGTCAACCCCCCCCCCCCATTCACACTCACACAAACACACAAACACACACCATGTTCTTTTCTTGATTTGTTGATTTGTTTAACCCGCCCCTCGGTAAATGTTTATCGCCGCCCTGCCAATGAGACTTCCCACATGAATTTAAATGAGATTCCCAAATGGAATTTAAATTGGCTCGAGTCGATCGGGACGAGCTTGATGGAGAGGGTGAGACGCCAACCGCAGAGAGGTAAAGAGTGTAAGATAAAAGCCTTCAATGGCAGACAGGAAGAGAGAGCTTCTCTTACATAACACAGATGATTATGATAATGCAGGCGTAACGGTTTTAAACTAAATGATTGATATACATACTAATTATGTTCTCCAGTGTTTCCAAGCTGAATGTTTTGTCATCCCAGAGTTTGAACGCACGACTGTTGGTTAACAGAAGTCCGAATCGTGCAAAAATGTGTTCGAGAGGCAGAAATTATTTCAGGAGATGGAACCAAAGAGTCACTGTTTTTCCAACTTGTACTCCAAATGAGAGGAGGACACTCATGGACCCTCGTGGACATGGGCAGATGGTCAGATAATGAAATGTATGTCATGCACAACCCTGTGGCTTATGGCTGGCTCTGGGGCTAAATGCAGTCTGAAATGCCTTAATAAAGAAGATGTCTGTGTTCTATTACTGTTTTTTTATTCATTTTTCAAAGCTCAATTTTCAAGTACCTCCAAAACGACCCTGTGAAACAACCTGCTGTTTCCCAACCAGTGCATGAAATAAATAAAGAATGATAAAGAAAGAGCTGGAGAGCAACTGAGACGGTGGGATGGAAAACAAAACATCAAGGGAGAAGGACAAACAGAGAGACATACGGAGATAGAAAAGGGCAGGAAACGGCAGAGTGATGAATAAGAAAAGAAAGGGAAGAATAAGAATGCAACAATGTGAGTGACAGAATATTGGGCAGAAAGAGACGTGATGGCGAGCTGAGACAGGAAATGAGAAATGGCTGCAGGCAGAAATAAACAATGATGATAACAATTAATTAGGGTCTTTCCTGCAGGAAGTGCTATCATGTCAGCTAGCAAACAGAGCCGGCGGGACCCCGCTGATACCAACCGCCACCGCAGTTCGCTGCAGCAGCTCCGAGGCTAATCACAGCCGCAACTCTATTAACTGCTTTCAATCCCATCTCATTTTACATTGGAGGCATTTAGCTGACACTCATTCGCAGCGACTCACAGCGAGTGCAGCAGAGCAGAAGGCTTTAAAGTCCCGGTTCATCAGCTTTACAAGTGAAGACGGCCGAGGGTCGGCAACCGCGGACCGAACATGTCCTGAGGACATATGAGACGATATTTTTGGATGATGAAGAGAGTGAAGAAGAGAGCGTTGAAGAGTGGGGTTTGTTGGGGCAGAAACAGACACAATAACACAGCAGTGCCCCGTTGAATAAGAGATGTTTTTCATCATGGACTTCAGAGATTGGGTTTTCTATGAATTTGATCTCTACAGGAAAGGTTAAGGAATTTTACAAACACCCAGTTAAGGAAGCGTTTATTAAGACATTTTCTAATTAAAACATATGACCTATTATTAGCATATTGACCTCCTAAACATAGCAAGAAATATGAATCAGTGTCCACTTCTTTTTCTTCATGAAGTCTGAATGGCTGCGTTGTAAGTAAGTTGGAGTCAATCATGAACTGTTGCATACGATGTATTTATTTTAATTGATTTCATCAGCGCGTTGTTAATCAGATCTGCCTGCAGCTACACTTCTTCTGTCCTTGCGATTATAACTTTCACTATCACGTGTGTTGACACATTACATTTATTCATTTAGCTGACTCTTTTATCCATTTTGTATTAAGCTATAACTACTCAAAACTCAGGTTTACTCAAATTTTCTGACAGGAGAGGAGTCGGGACAACTGCTCATAATTCAAGACTGTCCCAATTTTTCAGGATCTTTGGCCACCCTAAACTGACCATTCACTAACCAAATATTGTCCAGTCATAGCCCCAGAAACTCGCCGTTATGCCAATTGTTTATATGTCTGTTGATCAGCAGGCTGTCATTTCATGAGCCAGAGCTACGTGTTTGATAGCAGAACAGCTGAAGAGGGATGAATGCCCAACAAAGTCTGGCAATGACATGAGTAAGGGAGAATCTGATGGGTGTTATTATTACTAAACCTTTGTTTTTAACTTGTTACGGCTAGGCTGGAGGACCTCTGAATGCAGGACTAAGAGAGGGAGGAGACTGGGGTTTAAAGATGAACATTTATTGCAGGGTTGAAGTGATCGGACAGTGAGCCGGGGAAGAGCGAGGCAGACTGGAAGACTAGATGCGTGCAGAACCAGGTTGATGGCTGCTGTGCAGTCAGTGCTGTAATTAACGGTTAATGTTTTTCTCTGTTCATATATCAGGAAGGCGTCTGATCGCTCCTATTTTCATGTTAAGACTGCAAGAGTCGTGCAGCCCTGTCTCTCAGCAACGCCATTTAAGACGACTAATCTGCAACAGCAGATGCATTCTGAAGGACAAATAATTAAATTTTTTATAATTATAACGAAAGGAAAAAATGTTCAAAATGATACCTGCCAAGTCACAAGCACAACAATAACTATGCAACATCCGGTTAGACTTTCAAAATAAAACGCCAGCGTTTCGAAACATCGCCATTTTCAAAAGACCATGTGTCCATATGTGACAACTTGGGAGTGAGAACCGGTTGGAGGCACACAATCCTTTAAAATTCTACATGTTTTTTTAATATAGTAATGTGAAAATAGTAAAAATGTTCAAAGATGTCTTTATCAATCATCTGACAACAAAAGCTTTTCAGTGCAGTGCAGTCCACCAAACTTCAATGAAATGTGTTAATAGCTTATCTTATGCTGCTGACTGACAATGAATAACAAAACCTAACATGAACCTTCTTGGTTAAGGTGATCTATACTTCAATTAATTTATTCATATATGCTTTTACACTTGCATGTGTAGTTCTTTTTCGTAAATGGTGTGGTTTCAATGTTTTTCTCTGTTCATATATCAGGAAGCCGTCTGATCGCTCCTATTTTCTTGTTAAGAATGCCGACAGTGACGGAGTCGTGCAGCCCTGTCTCTCAGAAATGACATTTAAGACGACTAATCTGCAACAGCAGATGCATTTTGAAGGAAAACTTCATTACTGAGAGTCCAGAGTGTGAGAAGCTGAGCCGAGCAACTCTTAATTATTTATTTATAAATAATTATATATTAATTATTTAAATGTTTTCATTATGTTGTTTGTTTGTTGTAGCCGACAGTTTACTGATTAACATTAAAACGTAGGCTATTTGACTGTTTTGATCTGTAATAAAATCAAGCAATTGTAAAATTAATCAACCCCATAACTGCCACTCTGCCATTATCATCACTTAGTTTACAGTGCCCCCAACAGCTGAGGGCTTCATTTAGTTTTCCCTTTGATGTGTAAGCCAGGGGTCGACAACTAAGTCTGGCATCGAAAGATTTTTTCCAAGCCGTTAGGCCAGAACATATCAAATTATTTAAAATCCTTTGTTACTCGTATGCACGTTTAGCTATGTCGGTAGTGTGAGGGACTCGTGTCGGGAAAGTTGTATGATTGATCCCAACATACGGCAGATTTTTTTTCTCCATCCTCGTTAAACAAACCGATTATAAGGACACTTTTGCACATGCTCACAATAAAACGTGCTGCAGTGAGTGTGCACGTCCCAGCAATGAAGTGATTGTGTGAGTAACTGTTGCTGTCATGACTGAGATCTATTTCAGTACCAGCCACAATCAATTTATTTATTTTTTATTTTTCTGCTATCAAAGCAACCTGGCCAGATATTATTGCTGGTGGGCCAGTTCTTGAGTTGAAAATCGAATGTGTACCCAACGATCAAAGATTCAAATAATCTGGTCCAACTGATCAGATATTTGTTAAAATGCAAGTAAAGATGATAACAAGCAGAGATGAAATTTATGGAGTCGGATCTCGTCCTTGTTGTTGAAGCTCATGAGGTCGATAGCACCTTAAAAACAGTCTGTGAAGATTCATCCAGGTCACAGTTCTCTGAGGTGGGATAACATCAGGGGCTTAAGAAGTGGCAAAATTATTAAATAATAAAAACTCTGCCATAAACCTGGGACATCATTGTTGATTTGTCCGTCCACCAGCCCGACCACCACAGCCTGACTTTACACTGCACTACATAAACATCACACACTTTCTGTTTTGGCTCTCGCTGCTACCAGTCAACAGAAATCCCTGAAGAAGAGCAGCTTTAAAGATTTAGCTCAGCGGGACAAAAGGATCTCCAGCATTTTAAACTGAACTGAAGCCGCTTCGGTCAACATGAATACATTTTTCAACACAAAAGGTTAGAAAACACGCCTTCTAATCTTCAAAACCCCAAACTCTCCCTCCCCATCCATCTGCAGCTTTAAAGGTTACATCATGAATGTGACTTTCCTGCTTCATGCCTGACCTGCTGTTAGCTCATCTCATTCAGCTGAGAGAGGAAACATCAGAGCTGGCTGTGGGCTTTTCTGATGTGAAGAATGATTTCTTCCCCACCTCTTTTTAGATGCAATAAAAGAGGAAAAAAGGCTCCAACCCAACAAAGGAGGAGCGCTCCGGATAAAGCACTTTGTCTGTCGGGTAATGGCCCTTAATGCTCACCTAAATATAGGATATTAGCTTTCTCTCCCTTTAGGGGATAAGGAGATTTTGTTTTGCAGTGGCGGCATCATGAAGTGTTGCTGACTCAAACCACTATAATGACATGGTAATCCCTTCATTTAGCCGCTGACACACGACACATTTCCGCCTCTGAAAACAGCAGGGAGGCAGCAGGAGCGAAGAAGGAGTGAGGTTCAATTCCTGCACACAGTGTTGGTCTACTTTAGAAAAAAAATTGAAACCCAGCGCCCTGCGGTACGCTCAGCGGCAGGAAGCAGCACGGTGCAAAACTGACGGATTTCTCACAGCAACAGAACATTGTTCAAAAGGTGTTTTATATCAGAAGAGTTGATCTGTTTTTTCATTTTATCAACTACTATTTGTTAACAAGGAACATGGTCAAGTGCCAATTTTTATGTTTATAAAAGAGAGGGTAGAAGAAGCAGAAATAGAGACACAAGACATTATGAACAAGACTTCATTCAAAGAGTTCATGTTTCCACTGAGGCCACACAATCCTTTAAAGTTCTACATGGTTTTTAAGTAATGTGAAAATACTAATAATGTTCAAACATGTCTTCATCAATTATCTGACTTCCTGGTTTAAAAAAAATCACAATCCCCTGACAACAATCACGAATGGTGCGGTATCAAGTAGAGCTTGAATGTTTTTCTCTGTTCATATATCAGGAAGGCATCTGATCGCTCCTATTTTCTTGTTAAGAATGCCGATAGTGACGGAGTCGTGCAGCCCTGTCGCTCAGCAATGACGACTAATCTGCAACAGCACATGCATTTTGAAGGAAAACTAACTGCGGCTAATTATAATTTTTATAATTATAATGAAATGAGAAAATGTTCAAAATGATACCTGCCAAGTCACAAGCACCACACCATGTACAGCCATCCAACCTGAACATGCAAGAACAGAACACTTCCTTCACTATGAGAAGTAGTATATGAACAAACTAGACACTATTTTCGGAGAAACCTCTCCTGAGGTTTCTCTCTTGGGGTCACCTTCTGAAGTTTAGCTGCCTTTTGATTTCAAAGAAAGCTGTTCCTCGAGGAGCCGCATCTGTTTCACTGTATTCTGTAAACAGTCTGTACAAAGGTTAAGTCCGTCATTCAGCCGCTGGTTGCTGGGGAAACAACTTGTGACTCCTGGGGGATACGTTTGGGGTGAAGCTAATCCCAATTCTAACCATATTACAATTTATAGATATATGGATCTTAATTTCACACCACTGGTCTGGACAAATCATTGTTCTGAACATTTTTTTGTCAATTTTGACATATTCCAGATATTTACCTGGATGCACAAGATATTTAGATAACTGGAAATTGAATCTGCACAGTCTGTAGGCCCTCTACAGACTGTAAGTATGTACAAGATTTGTATGTACAAGATTTGTTTAAATATCTCCACAGCGGTGTCACCAGTAGCAGCGTATTTATTCAACGTTCAGGATTAATCAAATGCTGAACTGTGAGGCAGACTACAATGAACCTGTGTAATTAGTCATTTAGAATCACATTTGCATTAAATGACTTCAACATAACTCCATATGTTCACAGTTTTTTCACACTTATGAATAAAACAAGACTAAATACAGATGCAAATGTCCCCTGATCTGAGTCATCATTGGCTGAGTTTTATAGCCGTCTCTACAGCTGCTGAGGAGCTGAAGATGGAGGGATGACGACGGAGAAGGAGTGAAGAAAGACAAGGATTTATGAGGGAATATTGAAAAGAATGAAGGAATTGCAGCAGTACAAGAACAACTTAAAGAACAGATGGGGGTTTATGGGAAGAAAAACAACAAAGAGTTCAGTTTCCTGCCGTGTGATGGTGTTCTTCTGTTTTCTGGAGAAAATAAAAATCTAAAGCTCATCACTCAGCGGCAGAAGAGAAGCAGATGAATCTGTCTTGGTGGCACCGGTGCTGAGACACTTATCGACAACCTAAAGAGTTTCACGGCACATTATTCATCAGATAATTTAGAAAACAGGAGTGGGAGGTATCGACAGAGGACACGGCCAGACACGAGAAAAACAACAAGTGAAGAATAGGGACAGATTTTCTGAGATGTTAACCTGAAAGCTTCACTTGACTGAATTTTTTCAAGACAGCAGGTAAAGACGGGTAAAGGGCTGAGTTTGCATCAAAAGCAATTTACAATAAGAGCAGACTGGAGAACAGGGAGGCTCAGCACTACAATATGATTAAATATAACAGGGGAAATTAGAAATCAAGGCCTGTCTCAAATAAAGGTGGTATTTTTTCAGTTGATGATCCCGTAATAAACGCCCTGCTCAGTATTGAGATCAGAGTAAATTAAACAGATCTTAAATGTTGTTTCAGAAATACCAACTTCACATTTGTGGCACCACATCAAGCTGAGCTGAAAAGCCTTCTCCCCTGTCCAACATCACATCCAGTGATCTGCAGCCGTCACCGTGAGACAATCATTTAAAAAGTCGAATGGAATAAACCTGATGAACCAGCGGACATTTGTCTCAGCACAACTTGAGCAGAGATCCGTGAGTGAGCTTCAACACCGCAAACACAACAACCTTTATCTGAAGTGTCACCACAATCCATGACCCTGTCAGGGTCCTCAGAGGGCAAAGAAGCACACACATGTTAATACAGAAATGGATTCCAGGACGCATAAATTATGTGTGTTTGGGGGGAGGGGTCTGTATAAATTGTCAGGACATTTCAGTAGAAGCAGAAGCGCCGTGTGAGGGAGAAATATATTCCTGAGGAAACCATCAGGGTGGGGATGATAAATGGGAGATGAAAGGAGGGAGAGATGAATGAAGGACGGAGAGAAAGCCAGGTGTTTCATTTGCCTACTGTATGGTTAAGGTTTGTTCACAAAAACAATTGGTTTCTATATATAACCTTAGTAAGGTAAACATGGTGGAAAAAATGTTGAATGGCGTGAACCGTTAACAACATGTCACCTTTGCTCCTGACAGATTGAAGTAATTATTTGCAAAACCACTAAAGGTCCATGTCAGGTAAATGAAATGTGTTATTTTAAGTGTTTGAATAAATGACCACTGTTGCCATTTTTTTGTCTCATTTTTAAAATGTCAAACGGTACCAACACATTTTCATCCCAGGGTGTCAGGCACAGACACCCTGACAATGGATTGGTATTTCACACCCTGGGATGAGAATGGTTTGTTAGTATCTGCAAAACACACACTGAGCCATGGGACACCTGACTACTTGCCTCAGATATGGTTTTTAATTAAAATGAGTGCAGAAGTTCAGCAGAAACAAACAAAATGTTCATCAAGGAAGACAAAACATTTTGAAAAAAATCAGGGTTCTTTCCAAAAAATCATGTCCAGTTTTTATCGTGAGCAAGATTATGAGATTTTCTGCTAATAAACAAACAAGAATAAACATTTTACTGTTTCATCTCGTGTCAACTCGTGTCGGGCTCAGACCTGGCACGTCGCACATATTTGTTGTTGATTGGTGATCTTTGTTGTATATTTTTATGTTGTCATTTTACATATTTATATGTACACAATATTCTCTTCCTTTGCGTTACTTCTGCACGGCACAGACCCAGAATAATGCACATCTTCCTTCCCATATTTATATATTTCTACATTTATTTATGTTGACTGTATGTTTGTCTGCGTGTAGCACCTGATCACCACAGCAATTCCTTGTATGAGTAAAACACTACTTGGCAATAAAGCTCCTTCTGATTCTGATTCATAAGGGGCTCTGTCCCATTACTTTCCTCACTCATCGCTATGGCTCATCATCCATAAGCACAATGAACTTTCATTGCTATGCAGATGACAATCAACTTTATATAGCTGCTGATGTCAATGAGATGTGCCCAATTCTGACAACTACTTAATCGAAGACCAGAAATCTCCTCCAACTGAATCAGAACAAAACAAAGGTTGTATTAATAGCTCCAAAACAGCTAAGAGAAATATATCTCTCTACCCTATCTCTGCACATTATACTTATAACTTTTAGGACCAAGATTAAAGTGGGCATTTTTTTTGGTTAAAGAGACGAAATGCTAAAAAAAAGTAAGTAAAGTCCTTAAGTCTTATCTAATTTGTATTGTAGTGTAGCGTTATCCACACTGCCTGAAAGTGTCTTATATAAATTACTTTGTATCATGCCATCTTTTTATGTACCATCTCATCAAATAGAAATATTACAGATCTTGTGCAGCATCTTAGACACATTTCCCCCAAAATCTGCTGACATATCTGGTATCTGTATAAATTTCGAGATTTTCTCTAGTTATCTAGATACACTTCTGTGTTTTTTTAACATAATTTGGACCAAACAACAGCTTGTAGAGACATGCAGGTTACTTCACATGTAAAATCCTTTTGCAGTAGTTTCTGTTCATTTCTTCAAGATGATACAGAATAAAAGAAAACACAAAGACTGAAGGAGAAACCCTGCAACAAAGGGGTGAGGACAGAGGCATGGAAGAAGAAAGAGATGAATGGATGAGTGGAGGGCTGCTGCAGCAGTGTGAAGGTGACAGATTGACCCCTGGGTCTCCTCTGCACCCGGGAGAGTCGGACAGCCGGGGTGAAAGCTCGAGGCGAGCCAGCAGGGAAAACAACAAACGCCACTGTCAGCAAATATAGAGGAGGAAGAGGAGGAGGATGCAGAAAAGAGATATGAAGAGAGTACAATGGGGGACGGGGGTTGGGGGTGGATTTAGGGTCATTTAGAGAGGGAGAAGGGAGTGATGTGTGGAGGTGTGGATGGATTTATTGTAAGTGATAGAAGAGGGGGAGGAGCGGAATTATTGTGAGGAAGGTGAGAGAGGAGGAAAGAATTTACCTTAAGAGAGGAAAAGAAGCTCAGGAGGGAAAATTAATGAATAAATGATATGAACATTCCTTTCATTCACAGTAGCTGAAGAGCAGAAATAAACTAACATACATACAAGGCAATAACTACGGAGATCTTCAAACACAAAAAACTGCTGAACTAAAGCCAAAAGTCTTAAAGGATCATTCCAGTTTATTACTATGTTGGTCTTTGTTGGTCTGACTGCTCGCCTTTTTTTGACCCGTGACTTTGTTTGACGTCGTCATCTTCACATATTTCAGCAATTACTTTACTGTTATTAGAATCGAAATAAGATAAGATATATTTTATTGATCTGCACACTGGGGAAATTCAGCAGCTTCAGATGAAATACACATTAAATAAAAAAACAAATATGCACACTTTATACCCTTTTTATATACATGTGATTGTATGGAACATTGTACAGGTCGCAGCAGGAGGAAGTGGCACTGTGTAGAAATAAATATAATTGCACAGGACAAAATATACAGAGCAGTATAATTTACAGGTAATATAGGTTACAAAAATAGGGCTATGGATACACAGTACAGGTATTAATAATGCATGTTTAAGAAATAATATATATGTGTATATTTGCAGAGTGCAGGTATAAAATGTTGCAAAAAACTGCAGGCAAGACTAGAAAAATGTAATCCACGTTGTTAGAAATTGGGATTAAACTTTAACCACTGCACCACAGAACCAGAACCTGCATTCAGCTGCACCAACTGTGGTCGACTTGGCTCAGCGTTTACTATGTGGAGATCAATGCAACAACAAATTAAAACCACACAACTCATTCTTACGTAGAGATTAGTTGTTGCTAAATATTTACACCTACTAACTGTCGAGTTTGTCCTCCCAAGAAGAAGAACAGCAAAATAAGGTCATTTTTATGATCTCTTCCTTACCTTAACCACCTCCGTCAGATCAGAAAACACTTGGCATGGACAAAACAACGCATTTTGCCCCCTAATTTGAAAGACTTGTTGTTTTGAAAATAGCTAGACCACACTGTGCACACAATCTGCAGTTACATGGACAAATGCAAAAACAAGGAAGCAAAACACACATGCGAGGTGATGTTGAATCAGGGTATGGGCTGTTTATTGAAACACACTTCCATGTGTTTAGCTAAAAAGATGTCTTGTTGTATTAATGCTGTGTTGCAAACGTGCTGTTGCCCTGGAAACACAAGTGGTATCTTCAGCCTCTTTATCCATTACCTATAGATGGGAAAATGAACAGTACACTTTGTGGCAAACAACACAAAGTTCTGAAACCTCTGCTTGGCCGTTCACGTTTAACAGCAAACTTCAGCAAAGAAGTTCAGGTCAAACCGACAAGCCAGAACCAAAGACTCCACCTCACAACAGCGCTGCACTCATACAGGATCAGGCTGGTGTTTTTCTTTTTCATCAACAAATCCCATATTGCAGACCCAAACCAACAACATGTTAAGCCGTCTCTCAATACTTTCTCCCTTCCTGTCTGTGGCTCTCAACTCCAAGCCCACTGGTTCCCACCGAAGACAGGAATCTTAAAAAGGTTCAATAATTTCCTAAAACAGCTGCTCACTGTTGTTTTATTCAAACAAACAGGAGGAAATCCACATGTGGTGCACTGAGTCAGAATAAACTACAGTGTGTGTGTTCATGGTGATGAAGGAACATGTGACTCAGTGCAGCAGCGAGGCTCACTGATGGGTTTAATAGTTTCTGGACAACAACAGACGTCAGGCTGTGAGACACACAGGACTTGTTAGGAGACATGTTCACTGCTGGGTTTGGTTTGTTCATGAGATTTGTTGACAATAAGGAAAATATAAATTATCACCAGCCGGCATCTCAACTCTTATCTGAGTTTTAATTTCACAGCAGCTTTACAGAGAGCAGAGACCCATTTATTAATGGGTTTCACTTTGGAATTAAAATCTTACATAATTATGCTTGATCAACTCAGACGAAGCTGAAGCTCTCTGGCTTCATTGTGTGGAGAGCCGGTGCTCCAATGTCAAAGACTGACCTTCACCAAACAATATAAAGAGAGAGGCTGGGAGAGGGATGCAGCGAGAGAGAGAGAGAGATGTTAGGGGGGAGGACAGGAAATACAATTGGGATAGCGAGAGAAAAGAGAACTAGAGTGATAGACAAAAGAAAAAAAGAGAAAGACTTCATCCAGAGCAGACAGAGTCGTGGGGATGCGGCGAATGATCCAGTGAAGATATGACTTCATCCTCTTGATACAAATAGAAAATGTGAAAATGGAGCTCAGAGTGATTGAGCTCTGAACAAAGACCGTATTATCACCACAACAGCTGTGTTTATGGTCTAGTCTCTGAAGTAGCTCAGTGTACAAGGAGAGAGAGAGAGAGAGAGAGAGAGAGAGAGAGAGAGGGAGAGAGAGAGAAGACTTTGGCAATATTGTTCTTCTGACGTTCATGCCAATAAAGCAATTTGAAATTGAGAGAGAGAGAGAGAGAGTTTGAACCAAAGTGTGCATTGTTTTTTTCTTTAATAACCGCAGATATGAGACACAAACAAAAACAAAACAGGGGAAATGTTTGCTGTGGAGCAAGAATACACATTTTTTATATTAATAATAAATCAAAATGCCCTGTAATGTGAAAGGAGGGACTCACAATGACACAAAGAATTATTAACTGTGCAGCTTTATGAGGGGTTTTTGGCTCTTAGTTTGGGTTTTATGATGAAGTTAGAGGCTAGTTGGTGAAGTGGAAGATAGAAAACAAGTCCCATAACTCCCGCCCAAACAGCCAACATGAACGCAATGTAGGGAAAATGAAATGACAATTCAGTCTGATTATCAGGCTGGTACAGTACTCGCATGAATATACTTGGTAACTTTCCACCACTGCAGCAGAGAGAGAGAGAGAGGGAGAGGGGTTGGCTGGGGACAGGATGAATGTAAGAGAGGAAACAGAGTACAGATGACGGAGAGTGAAGAGGAAGATGAGAAGAAGAAGAGCAGAGTGATGAACAGAAGGTTTGTCTCCTGTGGGATCATTCACACCTACAACAGTCAGAGGTTGAGTCTCCTCTGAGACATCAGCTCCTCTACAGGCTAACACCAACAGAGAGGAGAAACGAACCTCAGGAGGAGCGTCCGTGGAGATAAAACACAGGAAACACCGGCCGCCCCAACAGGTCTCACACTGCGGGGGAGAAGGCCGCCAGAATCTCTTTACTTTTATATTTGTTGGTTCAGGCATTAAAAACACGAGGATTTCCTGCTTTGCACAGATTCGTTATCAGTAGAATACTTTACATTTTCAGGCTGTTGGGGAACAACTTCTCATAACTTCTAATTATTATTTTACTATTCAAGTTTTAATGAGCACACGTAAAAGATATTTTACAATGTGAATAAAACCATATCAAATGTGACTAATCAACTCAAGAACACCCTGAATTATGTTCAATGACCACTAGGGCTGTCCCCGGCTAAGGGTTTACATAGTCGAATCAGAATCAAGTCCTGCTCCACTTTAATCTTGAGAAGCTGCAGAGCTGCAGTCTCCATTCATTCAACTTACACTGTAACTGTACACTGTTTTGCTGCATGCCGTGCTGCCGACAACTACATGCATGTCACGGTTCCTCGCGGGTCTATTTCAAGTAGCCGGCTATTTAAAAACCATAAAATATTTTTTGTGTGGTTCATCAATGGTGATAAATTATCCAAAAGTCCCGCAAGTGACAAATCGTCACAACACCAGTGAAGCTGGAGCTCCGTCTCTTCCTCCTCTGTTTCTTCACTGCCACTTCACACAATCACGCTACGCCTACACATGCGCACAGATGACCCAGGGTTAGCGTTACAATTTTGGATTTATTTACGCACTTTAAAAACAATTATTGAAAGTTTTTTAGTTTTACATGTTTATTTACAGCATTAACTGTTGAAATGCATTTTGTAATAGGCTGTATATTAACTTCTATGTAAAATCAGACCTTGATATCGCCAAAATGGCGTGATCCTTGTTTCGCTGCGAAGCTTCGACTGTGACATTGACAGTCGAATCAGGCTCCGCCCATCGAAGCATCGAATCTTCAACTATTCGGGGTCAGCCCTAATGACTTTAAAAAATCTCTGCTAATGGTAACGGGTATGGTTAAGATTAAAGCACCCTGACGAGTGCTATTCACGCAAAAGAGTTCAACCTATTCATGTGACACACCTGTTACACATTTTTACCTGAACCAAGCACACATCAAGTAACTGAGCTTGTAGCAAAACACATTATCTGTCTGAACATACCTGCAGCCACAGATCATCTCTCATCTCCTGCTATACACACAAGCAACCACTCATATTATTGCTGACGCATAAATAGGTTTACTCATAATGAATTCATATTCCATAATCTACACAGATGAGTCTACAGATCTCATCTGTGTAACTCATATCACTGCACACCTGGAATAACTCGCCAGGGAACAATGACAAAAAACCTACGTTTAACTACAAGTTGTACCTTAGCTATGTACCTATGTTGTCTTTGTTTTATCAATTTTTAAATAAGTTACAGTCGTAGTTAATAGGGAAAGACAATCAGTTACATTATTATCTACAGGATCTTATCTACAGGTTATAATGCTGATATTGCCATTGAAATTTAGATTTTATAATAGGAGAGGATGAAAATTTCACATTTTCTTTTATTGCATCTCCATTTATTCTGGAATGGTAACATAAATAGGTTTACTTACAATGAATTCATATTCCATAATTAAGTTTCCAAGTGTATTTTCCATTGCATTGCATGACTGAAATGTAATGAATTACTTGTAATCAATTAAACACACCAGCTCATTCAAGCATTCTTATTAAAGCTATGTTCCATATTTGAAGGCAGACTTCAGATTTTCAGATCTTAGTTGTTTTAGTTCTGACGCTGCATTTGGATTCATAAGAATTTCTTCCTATTTCCTTCTGTGACATATAAATACAAGTTGTTTTTAACTGCGCAGAGAAGTGATTCCTAACAAATGGAAAATGAGTTCTTTCATGCTGCTTGATCAGCAATTGTACCAATTGAAACATACAGACATTTTCTTTGCTGCCATCAATACACCCAGCAATGATTTTATTCCAGCAGGAATCCAGATGATTTGACTGCCGCCCTGCTCACTGGATGTTAACGCCAAGTTGCTTTTATTTGGAGATCCATGAGAAAAAGATTGGCTTTTGGCTTTTTGACATTTTGGAAGCTGCTAGATTTAGAAATGTAATTTGGATTACAGAGTTTAACACGGCAGAATCATTTCCCTCCAAAATAAAGTGTTCTCTGTTCAAGTTCAACTTGACACGAATATGAAAAAGGTCACAATTCTAGTTTAGTGTTGAAGGATCAAAGACTATTGACGTCCTGAAGTCTCCCATGCCTATCCATGAGGGCCCAATTGACTACAGTTAACTCTAACATGTTAAATACTACTCCAATAATCCAAATCAGATCACTCAACTGTCCAACTTTAAGGCAGCCAAGAAAATTTGGGTCTGCCAGAAATCCTTCCAATCATCCATCAGTCAGATTGATGACCAGTAGTCTAATTAATCAGGCGTCTGGCAGAAATTTTGCCTAATTCTAAAACGAGTCAGGGGAAACCAATTTAAGGATAAAAGGGGATAGAGTAATTACTTCTAAGTCTGAGGCCAGGATATCCAAAAAAGGCAGCGAGAGTGCATTCCATCTGGGAGATGAACCTCAAAAGTACAAATCAGTTCAAAAGTAGAAAAGCAGTAAATGTCAGTAGAGCTTTAAATATCACTGCTGAAGGTTACGGGCGCAGGCCTTCTGCAGAGCACGGCCAGGGTGCCAGTTAAGGCGTGCGAGGATCTTGGGGGTCTTTACATGAGTGAGGGTAATGCGAGGGTGTGGCATCAGCCCGATAGTGTGGGGCGTTGCACAGCGCAAGACAACCAAAGTAACATCTGGACACCTGCCAGCTGGCGAAAACACAAGCTTGTCAGTATTTTGCGTCTCTTGCCGAGTTTGACAACTTCTAAAATATGTTCTGGCACCTGTGGCATTATATATCCCATGTGGCCTGGGACGGCCTCGGGGTCCTCCCGGACAAGACGGAGGAGAAGCAGGTCTGAGCTACCTTTGTTGGTCTGCACTCGGATAAGTGTCAGAAGATGAACGGATGAACGGATAATTTCCTCCCTGTCTTTGGGTGCAGCCTGTGTGTGAGACTTGTCTTTGCTGCATCACACTGTGACAGATTTTATTCTTGTCTCCCTGTAGCTTTAAAATGCTGACCATGTCCTGGCAGATTCATTAGCTGTCTCATAAATATTGATTTACTGTGTATTAAGCATATATAAATCCTTAAATAAGTATTGAATTAATGTAAGGTTAAACAAGACACCATATCAGCATGCATCATCTTCTCTCCATCAGTGCCTCCCTCTGTCTCTCTCTCTCTCCGCTGCAGAAGTGTCATCCCTCTTTTTTTCAGCCTCCATCTGCCTTTTTTTAACCCAGATATGATGAGGTGATTGACAGTTTGCCTTTGTTTGCCCTCCGGCCTCTCTGACCTCAGCCGTCCTGTCACCAGGACGAGACTCGGAGTCGTAAAAAAGGCCAACGAGCCGAGCTGAGCGTTAATCAGACTGGTGCTAAAATTAAAACATGACTCCCTTCTCCGCCGCTGACAGGATCTTCCCCGTCTCTCTGGGAGGTGTTAAACACCGGCAGGAAGCCGAACGGGCGAAACCGTTCCTTCCTGTCTGTCACTGTCGCTCTCCGTCACTGTCTGGGCTTCTGTTTATCTGCCTATGAGCTTGTTTGTTTCCCTCTTTACTCTTTTCTCTCTGACGTGGCTCTCAGTTTGTCTCTTTCTTTCCTTCTTCCTCCCTCCTCATGAAACAAAAATCTGCTGTTTGCTCATATGAATGGTTAAAGTTGCGAGAGGAAAACGTTTCTCGATGTTTCACCTGGAGGTGACTGCCTGAACTTTGAAGACTTGAACGTGCAGGGAAGCGTTAGCGTGACAGTGCATCTGAGCCACCACTCCGCTGTCAGGAAGCTGCTGTCCTCCGAGCCTCCTCCCCCCCTCTACTGCTTTGTTTCCGTGGCAACACATCCCAGACACTAGCTGTGTGGATGTGACTGGCGGCCGACACTGAGGGACGTGCAGGGCTTTCTGGCTTGCTAACAAAACTGGAGCCATGACTCGAATTTTTAGCTGCATGTGAGGTTACCCAGACTTTCTTTCCAAGAATATCTTCTGAAACCGTAGACATACTTCAGTAAACTGCACGCGGGAAAGGATCTTATCTTTGTTATGTCACGCTTTTCTCAGGATGTAGCATTTGGATATTATTAAATCGCAGCAAAGTTTCATTTGGGCAAATACGATGAGTCCGTCTTTAAGTTAGTGGCTCTGACGCTGTGGTGTGAGTCGCTGTTGCAGGAATGTAAAGACACTGCCAAAGGGAGGGAGCGTGCATGACCGTGTCAAAAACATAAAATGACATTTAGAATATAAGATGGATAGACTTTTGTAAGTAAGGGAGGCCACATGAAGTTGATGTTTTTGATGCTTTCAGTCAATTAGAATCGTCAACTTGCCTCATTTTGTTATCATTTCCAATGTTTTGCTCTTGTTGTTAAAAGCTAAAGTGGTTCAGAGGTCTGGGGCATGAAAATGTTTTTAGCAATCAAAGGGGGTCATGGAAAATGTTTTCAGAGGACAACACATCTAAATAAAGTGCTCTTTTTTAACCATGGACAGTGCAAACACAAAAACAAACAAAACTTAGTAAGAAAGAAGAAAAAGTAATGGTAGGATTCAGTTAGAATTAAAATTACAGTATCTTTGCATGTCTGCAGCTTTGGATATAAAAAGAAGGAAGAAGACTCCTGCACAGTGTCTTCACTTACATGTTTCAGTCGAACCAGCTTCATTAGACATCTTTCTAATCTGTAGATTTCAGGCTTAACAAAAACACACGTTTGAGTATAATAAAATAAAGGCAGGCAGCATGCTGTTAAACTTCACACAGCTGCTTTTCAAGGTCAAATCCTTCCTCGCTCAGCAGCAGTCGCTGCAGCTTTACTATAAAGTACTATAAAATTATTTTTTTTTACCAAGGTTAGAAGTTGAACATTTGGACCTTCTTCATCACTTTTTCCTCATAGATTAGTTTTACACAAAGAAAACTTCAGTGCTTTAGCAGCAAAATGCCTTCTGGGATTTTATAAACTACATTCATTTTTCAGGAATCCGTGTGTAGATTTATCCTGATGATTAACGAGAAGGACTGATATTCAACATTTACAGCTGCTCAGTTTCTAACTGGCAGGGATATTAGTCTTTGTTGTTGCGTCATTGGTATGTTTTGCGAAAATAAATACCTTAAGAATGTAAATATCTTATTTACATATCTATGTAAATATGGGGTATATGAAACTACCATTAAGGTGTTTTAGTTGTTGTTTCCTGAATGATTCATTGAACCAATCAGAGTAATGTGAAGAGTCTTTTGAGGATTTTACATCTGGCAATATAAAACTTTTTAATTCTTAAAAAAAATAGATTTAATTTATTAAAAAATAGTGTACTGTATGTTTGTAAAAGAAGCACGTTTGATTGGAAAAAACCTAAAAATGTCTTTATACCTAAATCATAAAATAGGTTGATTGTCAATTGTCCCTTAACGACATGTTCGAGCGTTGGCACATACTGGTCCGGCGGCAGTACGCAAGTGACGTGATCTAAGTCACATGATGTTTAACACATGGAAAAGATGGTGACTTGGGGTTAAATAAGTTACATAAGTGCATAATTGACCTGTACGTCTGTCGGATGTTTTAGTTTTTCCGAGGATGGTTGAATATTTCCTGCATTTTGGAAATCCTGACAAGATTACAAACATGGTGGACGCACTCTACAGCTGCTTGAGTAAAGTCGTTAGCTGCACAGTGAAATGTCAGCAAAGGTCATTAAGGTTCAGCGTTGAATGCAGAAGGTCACTTTAGGATAATAAGACAGGCTTTCAAGTCCTGCTGCTGGATCACAACAGCAGACACCGTCCACCTCTCCCTCCTTTTTGTGCCATTCCCTGTCTAGTTAACTGGACTAAAGGAGGAATATTAAGATGGATGGACGAGCCAAAAAGAAAGCACTGGATACATGGAGGAGGGGAAAAAAAGGCAAATGAAGAGCAATGGAAGAGTGGACGATGTCATTTCTGCACACGGAGGCAGCAAAGTCAAAAAACAATCTGCTCTCTTACAAAACAAGTTGAAAAGAGAAGAAAGTCTTTCCTAAATAAGACACAGTAATTGGCCTGGCGGTCGACTAAATGACAAACAGCACAAAATTTAAAACAAATGACGCTCATTTTGGAAGTGAAGCAGGTAACTGGTGTCACCGGAAGATGAATTTCTTTAACAATGAAAGATGAGGAGTGAAGATTCAGCTGCCTGTGTGGTTCAAAAGCACTGAGTGATGAACTTGAGGTGATTAATTTTTCTCACTTTTGATGGAGATGAATAGCTGAAATGAAAGTGTTGCGGCTGACAGAGGAAGATGTTTGATAACCCTTCAGTTCATCACACCTAACTCTTTTCTTGTCATTAAACATTGTTAAATCAGAAAAATGAAAAACAAGGAAGCGAGTGTCAGAAACGCTGCGGGGCGGAGCCAGGCGGAAACGAGCGGAGGGGTTGGCTGGCAGACTCGCCACGTGACGCCGTGATCGTGCCGTGTTAGCAGGTTGTGTTAGCATCCTCTGCTGCTCTGCTGTCGGACATTAAATATTTACAGGCAGTGCTAATTAGAGGAGGCACAGAGGATGAACACGCACGCACGCACGCAGTTAACTGAAGCCCCTCATTCATCCTTGGAATGAAATACAAAGTAGAAACCTTCACTTTCAGCAGACTTACAGTATACAGAAATGCTAACATGCACGCACACACACGTCGCTTCCTTTCCGTTCTTTGAAAGAGCTGTGAATGGAAATACACACACACACACACACACACACACACACACGCGCTATCGTCTCTGTCCACTGAGGCTCTGAATTATTCCTGTTTGATGAGAACAGCAGACAGCTGCTGAACTTTATCACTGCTGGTGAAATAGTCGATTAATGGTGGAAATTTTGTGAATCATAATAATAGCAAAGCATATTTCTATCTGCCCGTCTGTCTACTTAGTTATATCCATTTATTGGAGATAAAAAAAAAATCATCCCTACAAGAACAAACACTTCCTTTCAGCATCTTCAGGTCTGATTCGTCCTCGTGCTGCCAAATCTATTGTGTCTCAATGACAAAAGAAAAACTTAAATCACTTTGTGATGCACTAGTTATATAGTTACACAATATGAACCTGGAAATGTTGAAGGAACCTTGAACAGCAGGGTTTCTCTTCCCCCCCATACATCTAACCTAATAATTATTACAGGTTTAAAGATTTGGCCACAACTGAGACAAGATCCCAGAAACTGTCAGAGCAGAGGAGCGATTCTGTTGGGTTTCCTTGTTTTCGTTGCCGAAGACTTTTGTGCAACAGACAGCATGTTTTATTACATTTTAAAGATGGATTCAGCCTCGCTTCACTGCACAGATGTTTTTTTTTTTAGAGTGGTGGACATGCTGTAGCTATGGGAGCATGCGTGATAGCACAGATTACTAGCAGTAACATGTTTCTATTGTTTGCCTCAGATTTCTCTCCTTTGTCGTCATTAATCTTGTGCACATTTCCCTTCCTACATTTTTCACTTTCCATCGACTGTGTGTGTAATTGCTCTGTCCTAAAAAACATCTGGTTCTTGTGTCACTCTTTCACTTGTTTCTACTTTCCACTCGGTGGTCGTTTTCCATCCTGAAACATGGAGCATTTCCTGAAAATTAAGGCAACAAAAAAGAAGGTGAAAATAAATCTACATTTCAGCAAGGGCTTTTTTTAGTATACTGTGTACAGTGAATGCACCATATAGAAAAGGATGGAGTCATTATGTGTGCACAGGAGTTATAATTCCCTCAGCTGTCAGCACATTTACAGTGAAAAAGAGTAGAGGGGGAGAACTTGTCAGCCAAAAGTGGCGGTGCTAACGTTAATACTCGGAGACGGGAAAGAGGCAGAAAAAACAGACGTGTCAATCGGGAGACATCCTCCGTTAATCACTTGTGTCAAGTGAGAAGCAGGGCTGCCATTTTCCCAGACTGCACTGCAGCGGGTAAATTCTCCAAGCAGCAGCTCCGATGGGAATGCGATGATTACTGCTCTCCATTCGGTTGCCACTCGTGCCTATTCTGCTGGTAATAGAGAGTTCGACTCTTATTTACTAACAGGCGCAGAATAACCCTTTAATTAACCAGCGTCTTATTGAAATCACTTTTACTGTCAAACAAATTGAGCAGAGGAGAATAACTGCAGCATCTTCCAGGTTTATCCATAAACTACCTGACAAGTTCATACAAACACTTAGCCATAATCTGAAATCTAAATCCGGCATGACAGTGAAACATTAGTGTAAGAGAACAAAGGGAGAAGCTTGAGCTTAACTAAGATATATATCTTTAATAAGCTTCTCCCTTTGTTCTCATCATGCCTGTGCACAGTATGTCAAACTATATAAAATTAATAAGAACCAAAGCACAACATAAACGTGTAAGATGAATAAAATTAGTTAGGTGCTTTTTGGAGCCAAGAACACTGCCTACTTAATGGACTGTAACCTACCGCTCAGTTTATTTAAACCTGCACAATTTTTGATTTGGAATGACAATTTGATTCAAATTTATTTGTAAAATAAATGACTAAAATGTTCTACAGATTTCACTTAAAATTGTTGAAAATATACATAGACCTGATATGTATTTAAATTAAATATACCAATACATAACGTGCCCTTTTAAATGCAAGTCAGTTGCTGCAATAAAATAAAAAGAAGAAGAGGTATTTCTCATTATTGTAGAAGGAATTATTGAAACATGATGCATGAGGTTTTACTGAAATATTTTGGTAAGGTCACACACCTATCTAACACTAGATAGATCAACTCCTGATACGTATTTTTTAACTCCAATTGTTTTATGACCTCGGTGACCTTATAACAGGCTACGGCCGTGCACCCAACTTGGCACCCAGTACTGCTGCTTGGTCAGTAGCCCTCCGCCTCAAAATAACAAATTGTAGGTAACACTCTCACATCATTTCTGGATGCACAGAGCTCCTCGTTCAAGTTGGCAACAATAAATAAGCTCTGTCAGGTTTGACTTTCAAAATAAATCTCGCGTGTTAAACGAAGTATGTTCCGCAAGTAACTACTTAAGTCTTGTTATTTTACACAGGACTCGAACCGCGGTCTCCTGGGTTAAAGTCCTGTGTTTGTTTGTACCACCCGTCCGGCCCCCCTCCTCCACATGCAGACTTTCTTTCTCTTTACGCTACGTTAGTTGACTTTGACGGCGGGCGCGTCCAGAAAAGATGCTAGAGGGATACAGCGGCATATTTTGAAGCAGAGGGCCACTGATCCAGCAGCAGTATGTAACGAAATGGGAGCGAGACCGGGAAGGTTTAACAACTCTGAATAAGGTTGAGAGGAACTGCTGAGCGTTTAAGTTTGTATTCCACTCAGAGGGTAAATGCTAACATGCTAGGCTAACTAGGCTTTAAATTGGTTCTGTGGCATTATCTCTACTCTGACTGTATCGCAAACACTTATTTTGGGCTTCGGGTATTTGTGGCGGCATTTCTCACTATTTTTCTGAATTTTTACAAACCAAACAATCAATCGATTCACTGAGAAAATAACCAGCAGATCAAAATGAGCTCAAGCTGTAAAATCCTGCTTTACATAAGGACAAATAATGTGATGAATATTTAAGAGTAAAACAGGCAAAGGGGCATTTTAATGCTTTAACACTTTAAGTACATTTTCCTGATTATACTTAAATAACATTTCCAATGCAGGACTTTTACTTAGTAAATGATCTGAATACTTCCTTCAACACTAACTGTACTTTGATCGCTCAAAACAAACTCATCTGGGAATCAAATAAACAGACAGTTTTTATGTGTCTTGACACAAGAGTATTGATTGAAGTTCTGCAAGATGGTTTTCAGCCTGCTGGATTGACCTGAAACTTACAACAGCTGTCCGTTTGTTATCTGAGCTGCTGAGATTGTCGACAGTGTTGCTGACAGTGTTGTTTCCTGTGCTCAGGTGGGAAAGATGGAGGGCAGACACAGGAAGCAAGACTTCGACAGACTGGAGGAGAATGAAAGACAAAGAGGAGGGTTTAAAACTTATCTTATTCCAAAATGTGTCGAGGTTTGGGAATCAAATTATGCCTCTTCTGTGATGTTGCTGTGTTATGCAGACAGCATTAAAAGGAGGCGCTGCAGCGTTTCACATTTTCATCAGATTAATCCAGTTTGCATTGTTTTTTTGTTTTTTGAATCTCTGTCCTGTTTTTTCCATTTTCACTATATCTTGCTTTACATCACGTTGTTTTCATCCCTGCATCTCTCCTCCAGATCAACTTCTGGAGTGTTTTGGTGACAATAAATCTATAAATACTCTGCCTTAAAGCCTCCTCTTCACCTCTCTTCGCAGCTGCAGCTAATCTTCCC
Organism: Micropterus dolomieu; assembly: GCF_021292245.1. NCBI lineage: Eukaryota > Metazoa > Chordata > Actinopteri > Centrarchiformes > Centrarchidae > Micropterus > Micropterus dolomieu. The sequence continues at coordinate 1,753,380 of NC_060158.1, read as the reverse complement.
TTGCCGCTGCACAGACATTAATAACTTTGGAATAAAAAATTACAGAGGTGAATTGGCAACCGTTTAAGTGGAGAGGCTTGAAAAAAAAAAAGGAAAGAAAAAATAAAAAAGCCTAAATGCTCAGACTCCCACGCGTGCTGATAAAGTCCCGGCTTCTGCTTTCTCTCCTGGTGTAATTATCCAAACCAGTCAGATATCGCGCCGCTAAATGCCAACTCTCGTATTAATCACCCATACACACACACACACACATCATTTAGCCTGCATGTAAGCACATACACACACAAACACACACTTTTAGTTCATATGAGACTGTTGCAGAAGCCAAATTTGGTATCAAATGTAAAAAAAAATACACATTTTCTATCCTTCTCTTCCTCTATTTTTACATCCCTCCATCTCCCTTTCCTATATCCTCATATCTGTGTCTTTCCATCACTTCAACGCAAACAGCCTCATGGTAATATATCATTTGCATTGCCATGGTAACAGATAAAACACCAACAAAATGGATATTATGAGAAATCATCCAAATATGAAAGTCTTAGCTTTTTCTCCCTTCTCCACGCTCTCTCCCCATCTCGACCTCACCCACTCAATATCCCTCCATTATGAAATGACCCATTAAGAAGAATCAATGTCTTTTATGTTGTTTGCCTCGTCGTGTGGCTCCAACATCAGAGTGAGCAGTAATACCTGAGAGGACGGTCATTAAAGGGATTATGGATACAACATGGGGCGCTCAAAACACTCACAAAGCCATCATGACGGAGCGGTCCGTCCCGGAGGGCGTCGTGACTTCAACACAGCAGTGTGGTGGAGAAGAATGTCACAGGTAAGTTCACATTGTTTGATGTCTGTAACAAACATACAGGTACAGGAATCTGTTGTTAATAATTAATCATGCTTCTAAGCAACATATGATGCAGGCGGCACAGGTCTTCACAGTGCAAAGCAAAAGATTCATTCATCAAATAAACAAAACTACATGTTTTTGTCATACTGCACTGTGTGTTGAACGCTCCGTTTTAGCTATGGAGTGATGCATCTCACCTCTAGATGATCTTTGTTGGGAGTTGCACATGCGCAGTACCTAGTTAAGGACTACTAGCCAAAAGAGGGAAAAAGCCCAAAAGCATTATTCGAGCTCTTTGATAAATAATAATGCACATGCTGTAGGTAACATAAGATACAGCGCGAACCAAAAGATTCATTCATCAGACGAGTTGTACCTGAATGAAAATTAAACTGTGAGACGAGCTGCTTCATTTCTTTAATGGATATCTACATAGTTGCAGGTACAACACAGGATATATAAATGAACAGTCAGTGATGAGTTTAGGAACAGCTTTCTATAATCCGTAGAAAAACATAGACTTACGTGTTAAAGACTCTAGATACTGCAGTCAGCAGTGAACAAGCCGCCGTCACTGTCGAAGCATCTCGTTTGTAAATCTGTGCTTACTCAATAACTGCTTTTTCAAAGAAATATGTCGAGTTGATTCTGTGGAACCTGTTATAGAGTCATCTAAATGTCACTGAAATAACCAACGTTTCAAGAAAATGTCAGTTTTTAGAGACGTCTTTTCACATCCACATCACCAAAGCAGCTGCCATCAAAAGTAAATTCCACAAGCGTCTGCTGCATGAAATTAAGTTCACTTCGCCGAGTGACCTGGGGAGCAGGAACGTTGGAGTTGGTGGTCAGATTTTTATTAAACAGTTACGATTACAATGGGATAAAATAATAGTTTAAACACACAATGTCATGACCAGTTTCACACTGGGTTTTAAACTGCAGGATTTCCAGATCCAAATAAACTACCTCTGTTTGTTGGAGGGTTCAACGGTGAACAACCCAGACATCTTTGATTTTATTGTCAGTAAAAATGGGTTTATGTCATCTTTGCCACTGCCGTAGTGTTGTTATCAAATCCACAGTTCGGTTCATATTTCCCCTGATGACGACGACTACTACTATTATTATATTACATCTTGGGTTAATTAATGTAGTCGAAGTTGCAGGCATAATTACTCAATCATGACTGGACCAAAATAGTCACTGCGTTTTGGACATATGCTTTAGTTGGGCGGGCCGGCCAGGTATATTTTCACCTGCCAAAGTATATTTGAGAACCCACTTTAGCATTTTGCAGAGAAACAGAGAGAGAGATGTTTATCTGATATTATGTTAACGAAATGTTACATTACGGAGCGACAGTGAACGCACCACTGCAGATGTCACTCACTAAAGTTAGTTTCTGTTTCGATCCGCATGCTGCGCACTTGAAAACTGAATCACAGGTGAGTTTATTAAACACGGCGACTTTATGAAACGTACTCCTGATGGAGAAAGTCTGACTCTCTCTACAGGGAGAGAGAGACAGAAATGACCTAGAATAACTGTCAGTACAAATACGATATACACCGCTACCGACCCCACCGGCTGCCTCCGCATGTCAACTGAGCCAGTGTGGAATAAAATGATTTATCTTGCTTTGCGTCAGTAACACAAAAAATGTCATTAATTTCAATTGAATTGTCGCACTAAGTCGATTAAAACAAGGCAGTGAAGTCATCAAACAAGAAATACAATGCTGGACTCCAAATGGAGTAGGGTATCCTTTTAGCTTCTTCCATTTTAGTAAATTCGTCTCTGACATGACAAAAAAATCCAGAAGACCTTTAGGACGCTCCAACACCATCATCAAGTTCACTGGCGACACGACTGTCTCATCTTTGTGCCAGGACAACAACCTTCATCTCAACGTCAGCAAAACAAAGGAGCTGACTGAGGACTACAGGAGGCAACAGGGAGACGCCCCCTTTCACAATCAATGGCACTTTAGTGGAGAGAGTCAGCAGCTTCAGCTTCCTCAGGGTCCACATCAGCGAGGACCTGATCGTTATCTGTTATTATTGTCCCATACTTGTGTGACGTCCGTGGTGCACTGTATCTAGATCTCTAGATACATCCATGAATTCTACCATAGAGTTCCATCATGGCTGCCATAAAGGTGTATTTCATCACCTGAAATCCTTTCATTGACCTCACCAAGGTCTGGTTTTAAATATATGTTTTGTATCTCCCTCCTCAACTCACTTTTTGTTTTTTTGCAGATTGTAAAAACATCTCCCCGCTTTTTTTTTTCTTTTTCTTTAGGTGACTCGACAAACAGACAGGAACTCCTTGAAAGAAGAATGCATAAATTAGCTCTTTGCCTCTCCTCTATCTTTCTCTCTTTGCATGTCTCTTCTGACACTGTGTAATCTTTTCTGTTGACTCTATACACAGGAGACTTCTGTACCAGCTCCTCAATGTGCTGTAAGAAAAGGGAGAGGAGGGTGGAGGCATCGCGGCGGGTAATAAAAGGCAGATTCATCAGAACAAAGAGGTTGGGAGTTCAAGAGAGTAAGAGGTAGAAGGAGAGAGGGACCCACAGAGAGATTTACTAAGGACGTGAAGGTGACCTGTTAGCTTGAGTGGAAGAAAGCCAGAGAAAGACAAGAAATGGAGATGAACCAGACCGAAAAGCAGATTTCTGGATGTACTGATTGAGTCTGACTGGATTTAAAGAAACCAAAGGAGCATTTGTTTGATCTGACGTGATGTCAGTCTGGTTCAAAATATCATATCTAGTCATATCTATTCAAAAAAAGCTGACAAAAAATCTTAACTGATGGTCGACTTTTTCAGGAGCTTCCAGCGACATGTTATGGTCTTTGTACAACCATTTCCGAGGTCAAAAATAAACGAGTGGTTAGATTGCCATGAAATTCATTGTGGACAGTCATGGTCCTCAGATGATGAATACAGAACGAATATAGTTTAATGCTCTGAGAGTAGCTCCAGTAAATCATCAGTATGTTGTTTGTTCCTTTTTTGCATAACCTTCACGGTGGGTTAAACACAGCTCACGACAGCGTCTCCTCTTTAAGTCTGTTTTCTGGAAACCATATGAAAAAGTGTAACATCTGAGCTGCTCTTGCTTAGTGAGAAACTCTCCTGGTTGACCTGTTCTATCTGGCCCTTTATTAAAAAGTCAAAGGCACAAGCCTGAAGGACAGAAGTCAACTAATTCCCAAAATTGTTTATTGTTTATTGCGTTCTCCATTAGTTTCCTTAAACAATCCGTCACACTTTCCACCTGTAGCAGTGAACATTTCCAAGACGACAGGAGACAGTGTGTTCCTTTTTCTCTGATTGTGCCGACACATGTGGTTTCCTCATGAATAAATAATAAAATAAATAAATAATAAATAAAGCCCACATTTAGGGCATTGAAACCAGTTTCAGATTTTGACTGAGCATTGAACTAAGCAGCCAATCACCAATCAGCTGGAGCGACCACACACCAATCATAGACATGCAACAGCACAGCACCTATCAGAGTAGAGACAGCACAATCAAACCCGATAACGCACACAATCACAGCGACACACTATCAGTAAAAATTAACAAGCTTTACTTTGTGCAAGCAGCCGGGACATTTTACAGCCCAGCCTCACCTGAAAGCTTGGAACACGGCCGCCGATCCACTAGAGGACACCGTGTCAGCGTTTTGCCTTGCCAAACTGCAACCAGTCACCTGAAATGTTTCTTAACAAGCTTTACTTTGAATGTCTAACCGGTTGTTGCATATTTATTATTGCTAACTTGACCACGGCATGAGAAAGTTTTGAAAATCATGCCTACATGAGGCAATGGTAATACTGCCACGGCGGACCGGCAGGGATCGGCGGGTGTATTACACAGTTTGGCGTGATACAGGGTTGCATTTGCACAGCTTGTGCTTTTTATTTCCCGGTAAAGTGGTGATTGTAATCAGAGCAGCCATGAAAATCTGAGCCCCCTTTCCTCCCCCATCTCAGCAGAACAGAATTTTTCACTGATTGGTGATGCAAAAGCATAAAAACCACGTTAAACCACAATCACAGGGCCTTTTTCTGTCTCATAGCATTTCAAAAGATATCGGCTACACGATGATGCTGGACTGTCTCAAGGCAGCGCGATGTGACATCACATCCCAAGCCACAGTGCTGTAGTGGGTTTACCTGTGCAAAGCTGTGTGTAAGCCGAGCTCCCCTACTGACATTTTACCGTAACACGTGCGGCACAAATGTGCTGCAAACGTGGCAAAGCTGTAGCATTATCACAGTAAGGCACCATCCACTCTACGCCGTTTTCGAAATAAAACGGACAACTTTTGCTACGTTAGTTAATAAAACGCCAAAAACGAAGACTTAAAACGAACAAGTTTGGAAACGCTGCTAAACCCGTTTTGCGTTTTGAAACTCCGGAGGGCGTTTTAGTGAAGACGGGCAAAAATGGAGGACTTTAGAAACCATGATAGAGACGCTCACGCTCGGCTCTCTGATTGGGTCTTATAAGTCATGCAAAGCAGAAACACGATGCTACTGACAGAGTTTTTGAGTTGGTATTTTTATTAAAATATTCTGCGCCGTGAAAATAACACTTAGGCCTATCTGCCTACACTTGTACTGTGCATGTTGCCGTTTACATTGCAACGACTCTTGTTTCTCGCCGCAACACTCCCGTGTTACATTCAGTAACTGGTGCATGCAAAAATCTGGTCTAATTCTTCGTCTGCATTACTTTATTCTTTCGCCAAATCTTCTGTAACTATGTAATAGACCATCCGCTTCATGTTTACCTGGCATGCGCATGCCCAGTGTACCTGATCGGCCAATAGATGGCTAGCGTTTTCAGTCGTTTTAATGTAGACGGAGATCACCTCTGATAAACTACTAAAACGCTGCTGTGGACGGAGATCGTATTCGTTTTATCTTCACTTGCGTAACTTACGCAATGTACGTAACTCGTCTTGGTTCAAAATCCAGGTTCTGGCCCTCCATCCACCCCGACCACCTCCTTACTCAGTCTTTTCTGTTAAATATCATATACCTACCTTTACCATCAAAAACTGACGCTACAGGGCTTCCCCCACTGCGTTGAACTATGATGCAATACGGATTCCCAGGGCGTCGATGGGTCTTGACCATGTGTCCAATTGAGAATGTAGCATTAGCAGCTTTTTATATGGACATTAAGATAAAGGAGGTCAGGGTCCAAAGTTTTGATCCTAGAACAAAAACGCAGAAGAGACGGGGTGGAAAAATAAATACAAGCGCAACAGAGAAATACAGGAGGGCGCTTTATGTCAGTGAAAGACATATGGATGTAGAGATAGGGGGAAAATGGGAAGATGCAGAGAATGGTGTCACTTCCTGTTCACTTTTGAGTGAAGTGAGCGTTTCAGTGGTGAGATTTCCCTGGCGTGAAGCAGAAGATAAGCAGAGTTAAAGCCAGATTACAGGAGCGCAGGAAGCAGATTACAGGTGCAGTGACAGCGTGGAAGACATAAAGCTGGATTACAGGAAGGTCTGAAACCTGAGCACAGAGCAGGAGGAGCAGAATCTACTCCTTCTATTCTGCTCCTGACATTTCTCCTTCTCCTTTTTTACCTCCATACCATTCTTTAATCCTGTTATCTGTCTCTTCTTCTCTCTGCAATTTAGTTTCCTCCCTCTGTCATCTTTTCACAGTCATATTTCCTTTTGCTATGTCTTTCCTGTCTCACCCTCCTTCTGTCTCACCGTCTTCTTTTCCTCCGTCTTACATCACTCAAATTTCTTTTCTCCATCTCCATCTTTTTGTATTATTTTACGTCTCATCAGTGGTTCTGTTAAATCCTCAGAAAGCCTTGAAACTTTTCATTTTGGTTGTTAACTTCATGGCTAAAAGTGATATTTTCATGTGTCTTTCTTTACATAGTTATTCATACAGGAGACGTCCGTGTACGACTTTTAAGTATTCCTATAAAATTCAGTCGGTCATGAAGTTTTTCACACAGTTACCCTTCGGGATAATGAATTGAGATTTAATGGGTCAAACATTATAATTCTTATTGAACTGATTTGTCCATAATAATGTTCTGACACATTAAAAACAAAAGCAAATATTTCCATCAAACAACACAGTTTGTGGGAAAATAAATATATTATTTTAATCATTCATCACACAGTGAACCAAGGGCGCAGGTTTCATTATAAAACACAAAAATCAGGTGGCAGGTGACAATTCAAACTATAAAATAATAATAATAATAATAATAATCTCACTCCAGGTCCAAACAAATGTTAGAGTGCAGCTCACAGCCGCTTCAGTGGGGAGAGACAGTCCACAGGTGTGTCTGAGCGAAGAGGACAGAGACAGCAGCAACACCGAGCTGCCGGTCAGAGGAAAGACGCCACACTGCAGTCCAAACTGTTTACAAAGAACTGGAGACTGCAGGAAATGGAAACACTCCACATATGACTCCAGGCAACCTCATCGATTCTGACTTCTTGTATTCTACAACCTTTTTCTCATAATATCATGGTCTCGTAATCTTAGATTACTATAATTTGGCATGTATCTGACTAATTAGTGTTTAGCTAATTTGCGGCTGACTGTTACTGTTTGTGTACTTAAGACAGTGACTAGGCACTGACGGATAACTGTGTATTTGATTTATTTGACAATTTTTGATCAACATTATTTCAAGAGACAATTCAGTAGTCGCTGGATATTATTATATTTATTATTATTATTTTTATTCTATGCCCTTGCAATGGACAAAATACAAAATACAGCTGTCACTTTAAACCACTTTATTTTTATTTTAGTATTCTTTTCAGAGATTTCACTAGGGATAACAAACCATGCTGCACCTACACTTTTTGAGACGCACTGCTGAAATACTGTAAAAGAAAATGACTTTTTTTTTCTAGTTTTTCAAGTATCAAGTTTGCTACATGTTTACTAAATGTTTCTTCAACTAGTCAGGACTGACTTTTGGCCAGGAAAGCATCCACAACACCACACCATCTTATCATTTTCAAACGTGTCGGTGCTTTTGTGTTTTAAGGGTGGTTTTAAAAAATGTCATCCAGTATGTCGGCATGTGAGAATTAAATGTCCGAATTTTGTAGACTGCAGGTGTGATAGTCACACTGTTGAAGGCAGGCGAGAGGTGGTCAGCCACATCACAGTACTGTTTGGCCTTCTGCCTGAGCTAGTCCATCTGCCACAAAGACTCCATCCACAGTGCTCTGCCCCTGCTGTGATACGCCTGTACTGCTTTGCTCAGTTTTTATTATTGTTTTGTTATTTTGCGTTTATCCTCTAGACTTTTTCAAACATGAATAACGGAACATGAGAAAGCAATACTTCTCTCTTGTGCATCAAACAACTTTAAAGCTCCCACGACCCTCTGAGGCGCCCCAGCGTCTTTTACTTTCTCGCCCTAGCCCCTCTCTAGTAGTAACACTGGTGGTAAATGCTTCTCAGCCTGCTGTTGCCATGTGAGCTGCCCACCGTTCACGGTTTTGGATTTACTTTTGAAACCTGTGAATTGGACAGATTTATCAGGTACCATCAGACATTCAAAGTTCCGCCGCTAAAATGGCACTTGTTGAATAACTCATCACACAAATTTGATCTGAATTTCATTGATAAATCTGCCCCATTATCATTTTAAACTGCATATGTGTAGTGCTATTTTAGAAAGCTGGTGTAGTGACAGTAACTATGGGGGAAGGCTTAGAAAAAGATCATTTCTATCCCTGAATTAAACCCCAGTAAAATCTGTCCACAGCAGACTCTGGCCTATAAAGTCATGCAGCTTTAATTTAATGAAAATCCAACAACATCGGCTAACTGAAGAGGTGAGCGTCACACTCAGGAGCATCAGCCGAAACACAGAGAGAGGGAGAGAGAGAGAGACAGAGAGAGAGACAGAGAGAGAGAGAGAGAGAGAAAGACATAAGGAGGGTATATGACTAAGATTTTGGGATCTGACTTCCTGCTGGAGGAGCTCTGTTTGTGTCGCAGCCTGGTGAGACCTCTCTGTGGCGGGGAGGATCAGCGGCTAGACGAGGCTCAGCTGGTCTGACCGCTGGCACAGAGAGGGGGGGGGGGGGGGGGGGAATACAAAGGACAGATGGAGGAATCAAAGAGGATGCAGGCTTGAGAAGAAGAAGACAGAGATGGGAGAAAGAGGACAGAGAGAGGAACAGAGAGAGAGGTGTAATAAGCAAGGGATGTTGTGAATCTCTTCAGTGTAAACAATTGGATTTATAAAAATGTTTGTGTTACTTTGCAATAAACCTGCACAGAAGTGCTACTGCCATAATATAAGTTCTCTGGGGGAAAAAAATACTTTAATTTAAGAATTTGTTAGAATCTCAAGCAATGCTTCCACAGATACCTGGCCGGGAAATTGACCATGCTTCTGTTACATTTTTGTGTCTCTCTATTTTTGTTTGTAAGACAACATCGCAAATGGATTGGGGGATTGGTCAAATTGTTGTTATTTAAAAGATCTTAAATCCCTAGATATACAATGCCACGGTACAATGTCATCTTCAGATCGGTGGTAACTGATATGATGATGTTGCAAAAATCACAATTATTAAACTAACAAAACAAAATGAAATAGGGCCCATTACGCTTCCTTGAGGAACTCCATAGTCAATATCAAATGTCTGCAATAAAAGGTCAGCCAAACTAACAAAAACTTGTTACACTGCTGAATTTGGAGTACGAGCCTGCACATCTTGATGCTCAGAGCTAACACAATGTTTGCACAAGCTGTGTAGTGGAAGCAGGAAGCACTAGAGTTGGGGTTTGATAGCATTTTATTGAATCCGAATCAAGTATCCACTCATGAAATCATAATCCTTTTGAATCCCTTATTGGATCTCTTTCAGTTTTAAATGTTTAAATAACTACAACTCAAAACTGCAGCTTCCATCTGTACCATCATACGATTCAAAAATCACTTGCTGGTGTTGCTCCAAAGTAAGTTTCAGACATGCGGTCAGTTTACAGTCCCAGTAGCCGGGCAGCATGTGACGCTCATTTTAGCCACTGAGAGCAACAGTTCATGTGGAAGCCTGCAAATGTTACTTGCCTGTTTCCAACATTGGTCTTTGCTGATAAAAATAACACACGGCAAAAAAAATGTGATATGAACAAATCTGGGTATTTTATATCTGGGAGTGGCCAGAAAAAGCTGAAAGAAAACGCACAGGTCACATTTTGGTGCGTATGACACGAGAGGAACGAGCAGTTACCAGCCCGTGCAGACAGCTTGTTCACGCGTGAGAAGAAGCCTCCTGTGTAGACTCATGCTACGATAAAGGACTGGCTGACAGTTGATGCATCAGACAAACTCTTGGGTCTGTCTTATTCCTTTGCTGTTTGCCTTCTTTTCTTCCTTTTAGCTTTTTTTTTACCCTATCAGATGTCTGAACAGGTGTGTGTGTGTTTCAAGATGAGGCTAACCTTTCAGCAGGTCGCGAAGCCTTTGAAGTCGGGCTGTTTGGAGGAGATGTGTTCTGTATCAAAGTCCACAGACAAGGGTTTTTTTCTTTCACAGTGAAGATGCTTTCTGCCTCTCTCTCTCTCTCTCTCTCTCTCCGTCTCTCTCTCTTTTAACCTTTTGCATGTGTTTACCTCACCTGCCCTCGCTCGCCCCCATCGGCCTGAGAGCTGGCTTTTTCAATTGTTTCAGACTTCTGTAATTTCAAAACAGCTTCCGTCTAAAATATCTTTATTATCGCCCCCTCCCACGTTATTTTTGGCCTCACCCTTTCCCTCCATCCTCTCTCTCTCCCCCTCCCTCCCTCTCAGGTTGGTTGACCCTGGGTAACAGAGAGGATGACAAGGTGTGAAAGGTTTCCTGAGGGCTTTGAGTGACAGCAGCAGTGACACACACACACACACACACACACACACACACACACACACAGATTGCCTGCCACAAGCTGGCCGAACAGTCATCCAGATGGTGACTGCTCTTTGCTTCACCCAGGCCGCAAACTGCTCAGCCTGACCAGAATAGAATAAGATAGAAAGCTGCAGGACAGATAGATACATAATATTCCCTCAGTAATGTCAGCTTTCTTTAAATATTTAGAACTAATGTGAGCAACATTTTCCCAAACAGCCATCAAAATTTTAGGAGCTGTCATTCAGTCACTGAGATATAAATAAGTGCATATAATCATTGTAGTGAGAAACCTTTTGTCTGACATCAGTTGAAGAAATACATGCTCCTCTGAAGATAAGGGACAATGTTAACACCACAGCGGTGACGTTTTCTCATATTTAACTTCTTCACACTGCGAAGTGAATTTTTCACATGGCGCGATTGCATCCAAAGTCAATGCAAAGACGCAAACAGACATGAAAAAGGAGGTTACTTAGAGAAGAAGTAAGCGAGGAAGTTGAACTATCTGGTAGGTTCTGAAATTAACTCGCACAAATGATCCGGCGACCAAACTCGAGCCAGTAACACGAGGTTTGCTTTCTGTGGGAACAGACCATAACAAAGCAGAAACGATCACAGCCAGGTCCTCTACTGGCTGCTACTGTAGGTCATGTAAAGAAAGTCCACGGTGACCCGTCGATCAGCATAGAGGCAAATCTTAACTACTGCATTAACGATTTGTGAAATTGTTTTTGGGTGCTGTTGGCTCTACACACCTGAGATTTGCACAACCTCTGCAGTTCATAAACCCACAGCGCTGCACTTGATTCTTCTCCAGGTCGTATGTTTGCTGCCTGATTTTTTTCCCTGACATTCTGTATGCTTGTGCTTCAGGTCATTGGTCCTGGAGAAGGGGAGCTCTGTTTTTGTCTGCCTTGATGGTTTTTGCCCTAACATCATCTGCCTGCCCCAGCTCACAGAGTTTCCCCGTCTGGACATCACCCTTGCACAAACATCCCTGAACAAATATCAATAAATCCTCCATGATTTCTCCTTTAACCACAGTCTCCATGTTCTCTCTCAGCCCTTAACCGTTCACAGTGTGTTTTCAGTTTACCTAACATTTCCGTCGTGTCTTGTTCAGCAGTCTGTTGTACTAAAAGACACTAAGGTGTCGGCTGTGTGGAGAAATTAACCAAATCCAGCAGGAATCACTTACTCCACGATTGATCTTGTCATCAATGGAAGCGCATCATTTAACAGATATTGGAAAAACAAGTTAGTCACTGGTCGTCCCTTTGTCGACAAGCTGCTCAGAGTGCAATCAAAACATGAGGATTTAATTATTGAGATTTATGACAGTAAAAGTTTAAAAAATATTGTCAACATGTCAATGTTTCAGTTTTTCGCCGGAGCAGCTGATAACAGCACAGTCTGGAAAATATATTTTTTGTCTAAACTCCATTATAACTTATTTTAATTGAATTTGATTACTGTATTTTGAACATAGACTCACCGGCCACTTTATTAGGTACACCTTGTTATTACCAATTCACAACTGCCTTAATTCTTCATTGCATACATTCAACAAAGTGTTTCCTCCAGAGACTTTGGATCCATATTGACATGATGGCATCACACAGTTGCTGCAGATTCGTCGGCTGCACATCAGTGATGAGAATCTCCCGTTCCACCCCATCCCAGAGGTGCTCCATTGGATTGAGATCTGGTGACTGTGGAGGCCACTGGAGTCCAGTGAACTCATTGTTCAAGAAACCAGTTTGAGATGACTTGAGCTTTGTGACATGGTGAATTATCCTGCTGGAAGACGCCATCAGAAGATACACTGTGGTCATAAAGGGATGGACGTGGTCAGCAACAGTACTCAGGTAGGCTGTCGCGTTTAAACGATGCTCAGTTGGTACTAAGGGGCCCAAAGTACACCAGCACCAGCCTGAACCATTGATGCAAGGCATGATGGATCCATGCTTTCATGTTCTTTACGCCAAATTCTGACCCTACCATCTGAATGTGGCGGCTGAAATTGAGACTCATCAGACCAGGCAACGTTTTTTCAATCTTCTATTGGCCAGTTTTGGTGAGCCTGTGTGACCTGTAGCCTCAGTTTCCTGTTCTTAGCTGTCAGCAGTGGCACCTGGTGTGGTCTTCTGCTGCTGCAGCCCATCTGCTTCAAGGTTCGAGGTGTTCAGACATGGTAATCTGCACACCTTGGATGTAACGAGTTACTGTTGTCTCTCTGTCATCTGGAACCAGTCTGCCCATTCTCCTCTGACCTCTGACATCAACAAGGCATTTTCAGCCTCACTGGATATTTTCTCTTTTTCAGACCATTCTCTGTAAACCCTAGAGATGGCTGTGTCTGAAAATCCCAGTAGATCAGCAGTTTCTGAAATACTCAACCAGCCCGTCTGGCACCAACAACCACGCCAAGTTCAAAGTCACTTAAATCCACTTTCTTCCCCATTCTGATGCTCGCTTTGAACTTCAGCAAGTTGTCTTGACCACGTCTGCATGCCTAAATGCATTGAGTTGCTGCCATGTGATTGGCTGATTAGCTATTTGTGTTAACAAGCAGTTGAACAGTTTCTTAGCAGAAGTACTAATGCTGGAAGTGGTGTGACTTTTCTTTAGAGAGGCCTATTATTTATGTATTTATTTTGTAGCCTCTAGAAAACCAGTCGGGAGATCCAAGGTTTTAACTTGCACACCGTGACTCCAGGGTGAGGGGTTTTAATAGAAGCTTCTCTCACATTTAGCAAGAAGCTTGGGATTTTTTGTTGTTGTTGAAGTTGTTGTTGCAAAATGAGACATCCATCACTTGAAAAATGCGGCTTTGCCTTTTAGAAAATGACTGCTGACAGAGAAGTGATTCATGGAGGAGCGTTATTGAAGGTATTAGCCTCAGCCTACACACACAACACACTGATGCACAGATGAATGAATGCACAAACACACACAAACAAATACAAACACACTCTGGTTCGCAGATGCTCGTACACATAAGGGCACACACACACACACACACACACACACACACACACTGAAGTGTGCCAATGTTAAACTAAATTACATACAATTACGCAGCCAAATCAAATTCCCAGTTATAGATGGAGGGAAAGCACCACATGCATTCAGATGCGAACAATTAGTGCAGATCTGCCACCATATTTCCTGTCAGACAAATAACCTTCAGTTTTTATGCACCATATATCTGGAACAAACTCCCGGAAAAACTGCAGGTCTGCAGAAACTCTCAGTTCTTTAAAATCAAGGCTGAAGGTTATTCTGTTTGAGAATTTGAGGCTTTTCAATAATATCACTGCACTGTAACTTCTATTCTCCTCTTCTATCGTGTGTTTATTTTTTATTCAACTCTTTTTAATTGTATTTACATGCATGTTTATTGTGTTCTTTGTTGCTTTTTGTTTTATGTAAAGCACTTTCAATAGCCTTGTTGCTGAAAAGTGCTGTACAAATAAATTTGCCTTGCCTTTAGTTCATTTGCATTTTCAGCACAGCTTATGAATTTGTGAATTTAATAGCAATATATTTTGTATTTTACTCTTATTTAATTCATACTTGATACTGAATGGTGAATGATTTGTTATTAAATTGCAGAGGACACCATTTGTAGGTGACTTTGTGTTCAAATAACTTTGGTGTGTTTACCTGTTTACTCCAGTTTATTTAGTCTGGTGTGAATGATGTCAACAGCTAGTGCAGGCTAAAAGAAAACACACTGAATCAGCTCCAGTGAATATTATTTGTAATTGTTCAAAACAACATGAAACGTTCAAAAACTATTTCATCTAGTGCATCAAGTACACGGTGCAATGTTTTTAACGGGCATTTACCATGTGAATTAAATACACTTTGCGCGCTAATTAATGGGCGTATTGTCTCACGAACGGAATCGACACATTTCTGTCTACGTAACGTTAGCAAAGCCAAAATAACTTACAGCTTTGTTAATGAGGTTACATGAAATTACAAACCAACTAACGTTACATATTTCACAACATTGACATGGGAACTTTGTTACTCTGTGATCTTGACCAGCTTCAAGCATCGCAAAAGTTGCTCTAACTTAATTACCTATCCAGCAGAAAACAGACAACTTCAGCGCCGCTTTGAATACATTTGTTCCACATAAGCTCTGGGAAAATCCACAATGATTCAATCCTTTATTTCTGCCGCCATCCGTCTGCATCTGTCCCGACTTCTCTGGCTTCATCGTGTTTTCGCTTCTTTGGCGACGAAGATCCACACGCTGTCGGCTCGTGGTAAATAATTTGTTTGTTACCTTATTTGTCTAAGTTTCACTTCTCTTCTTACTTCCAATAAACCAGACGACGACTCAGAGACTGTATATTATATTATTATTATTACCTCCTGTTCTTCTACGTAGTGACGAGTGTCTGCATTGCCAGAATTATACAAGACGAAGAAGAACAACGCAGGGATGAAACGCAGGGACAAAACGTAGGCACGTTTTCTGCTCCTGTAGAAATATGACTCCGCAACATCCACGACATCCATGGAAGGGGGAACCTGCGATGCATGTAGATAAATGAACATAAGGGTTCATTATGTAAGGTCTTAGTTATTTGTATTATATTGCATGTCTGTCAATAAATCGTCAGAAATATTCCACACTGAACCTTTAACTACTCACAGAAATTGTTCCAATACAAATTTCTGCTTCGACTTTTTGTGCTAAGCTAGGCTAAACACATCCTAGAGCTATCAGAAATGAAACTATCCAGTGCGCCTCTTGCCATCTGACTCCAACAGCAAACATGAGATTCTGAAAATATTGAACTGTTCCTTTAAGAGAAGAGGATGAGAAGTAGGGGAATAAACCCTGAAAAAGCCCCGCACAGATGGAGAGTTCTTTTTCTTCTTAATAAGAACATTACAGTGAAAAAAGGAAGATAAAAGAAATTGGTTCTGTTGAGGGGAAGGTGACGTGAGGTAACTTCTGCCTCTCCTCACTGCCTTTTGTTTTTCTGTTTCCTGTGTGGGTGAAGTGAAGAAGAGGGTTGTCACCTCTGATCAGAGTGGAGGTGGTCGGTGTTTTGTTGTGGGGCGTTGTCCTTGGGTGTCCTCAGGGTGGGCGGAAGGAGTAAAAGATGAAGGGATGACAGAAGCGGTGGTGGAGGAAAATTGCTGGATTCTGGAGTCACTTTGTCTTCTTATTTTCTTCTTTTGTCTACTTCCTGCTTTCTGCTTCTCAGTTTCTCATCTAGACAATTTGATTATTTACTCTCGTTACTTTTTATTCTTATTTGATTGTCTCCTAGTTCAAAGCGGCAGTCACTTGTTCTTTTTCCTTTCCCTTTCATCCTCGTAATTTGTCTTGTCTTCTCATCTCGTCCCACCACCAGCTGGAGTTTTATCCTGTGTTAGGTTCAGCTTCAGCGCTAACACAGGGAACAGAGGACCCAGGCGCAGACACCAGGCAGAGCACATGCAATTTAACAGAGTTTATTGACACAACCGGTGGAACTTACCATGGAGATGAGGCAGGCAGTCCAAAGCAAGGCAACACAAATCCAGAACAGTACAGACTCTAATCCAAAATGCATCGTCCTAACTCTAACACAAGAAAACACGGGTTAACACACACTGAGAAGTATGAAGTTGTGAGACCAAGACTTAAATACACAATAGGGGTGGAGATCACGACGACAATGAAACCAGGGACAGAACGACTTCAAAATAAAACAGAAAAAAAGATGCACAAACACCAACATCCCAGAGCCATGACATCCTGGACACAAAGTAGGGCATCGTCAAAAAAAACATCTACATTCGCACTCTTTCCCGCTGAACGTTCCCAGTGAGGTGTAAATACAAAAGCCCACAGATAGAGACTTGGCAGCAGCAGCAGACCCACAAGAGAGTCGACTGCAGAGCTGAGACAAGAGGTTGAATCTGCAAATCAAATGAAATCAGAGGCTGAGAGACGGTTTTTCAGCTGGAGTAGAGGAGAGTGGAGCTCTTCACAGATCTTGACTGTGCCCAAGATGTACCTGTCTATTTAAAGGAACAACCCAACAAAATCCGGACAGACGGCTGACTTTGTATTGTAGGCTGTGTTCAGAAATGCAGGCCCCTCATTTATTTCAAAGACGCCACTTAGTTGACGCAGCAGGGGTCCTGACAGACACTCCAACCAAAAAAACCCAATCGAATCATCTGAACCTGGCTGCATGAATTATGCTGCAACACATTGTTATGTCATCCGACAAGGTCCCATGATTGCTAATCAAATAAACGCTAGCGTGCATTCCTGGTAATTGCTTTGTAAGGTGAAAGCCTGCTTACCTTGCAACCATCGAGACAGAAAATTAAATAATTGTCGGCAGGATAACTTTCCAGAGTTGTAAACTCTTGTCTCATATTGTTATGGCATCTGATACAGAAAACCCCACGGATCTGTTACATGGTCCCTGAAACACCTTGCACCTTGTAAATAAACTAAATTCAACTCAATTTATTAAACGCTAATTCATAACAGAAATTATGAAAAGCCGTTCTCTTTGTAATAATATTTACTGAGTGATGGAGACTTAACATAGCATGGTTTATTTATTGCATGGTTTACCGGCCGAGGAGATACATGTGCCAGCATACAACATGTGAACACGTCAAATGCCAACACCAGATCTGAAGGAGAACATCTTTTGGTCCCTTTAATGTTTCTCTATTAGGTCATCTTTCACCTAGAACAACAATCTGTCTGATGTTTAGACTCCAGCGCTTCGTCA
Source organism: Micropterus dolomieu (assembly GCF_021292245.1). NCBI lineage: Eukaryota > Metazoa > Chordata > Actinopteri > Centrarchiformes > Centrarchidae > Micropterus > Micropterus dolomieu. The sequence goes on along the minus strand of NC_060158.1, from coordinate 1,735,808 downwards.
TGTTGGAATCTCTCACCATCCATGAGTTGTTCTCTAATCTGTGCAGCCAGTTAGTTCTTGCAAACATTCAACCTTGTAAGATTCCCAGAGAACACTGATATCTGCTCGCCTGACGCCTGAGCTACTGTCTCATGTGAGAAATACCTAAAGCTAGAATGTCAGAAAACCCTTATGGGTTCAGCTAAATTACTCTAAGCTAGACCTGTCTTACCTTTTCCTGTTACATCAACGAAGCCCCTTAAGAAATATCCTCAACAATAGAAAGAATGAAATGAACAATAGTGCTAATTATGATAGCAATATTAATAATAATAGTAACACCAACACAAACCCAGAGAATCCAAGAAATGTCCTGCCACCATTATGGCAACAAACACCTTGAAGACACAAGACAACAACACTCATTTCCACCTTTTGTGTCACCCGAAACACCTGTAGAGGAGCACAGAGCAGCCAGAAGGATGCAAAACCACGGAGCCTCACGAGCCAACACAAACTCTCAGAGACCACAATGACTGAATCCTGTAAAATTAATGCGGCCTTGTAATCATTCAAGTATTAACTTCCTCTCTCAGAAGTGTCATACCTTAATACCTCACGAGGCTTCAACAAGACCAGCATATCTCGCCTAAAATTAGGGAAACATTGGTTTCGTTATAAAGTACTTGATTTCAGCTCTCTTATTTGGGAATGCAGGAATCTTCCAGTCCTGGAACCATTTAAAAGGCCGTTTAAAACTCCAAAGCAGTGTTACTCCTGGAGCATGTTTGGAACAAACTTGAGTCTCCATTTACAAAGTCACACCGTCTTGCCTTTGGCGGTCTCATAATTCCAAAAGTGGTAATTTCTGAAGGTGTGTGTACAGCATGTGCTCATGTCTCCTGAAAATGAGAACTCAGGCTCAATGGGATTAAAAAAAAAGGTTCTATACAGACCTGTGACCTGAAGCAATTTAAGATGGACCTGACAAGAACTCAGACTTGAAAGTGCGGACTTGAGATTCATTTCAGGTCTGTCTGTCTGAAAACACCTGCTTTACATGTAGCTGCAAAGGAGGATGTGCAGTGTAGTGTGAGGGGCACCTAGCAGTCAAACACACAATCAAACAGGTGTGTTATGATAGCGCTGCGATGTGAATCCGTTCGAACGTCTGCTTCTGTCTGTGAGGACTATAAAGTCTATCATTTACCTTGAGGTCACTGTACTTAAAAAAGCACGTACTGACTCACACATACTGTCAGTCATGTCATGCACACACAGCTCCAAAATACATAAATATGTAACCCACTTGTTATCAGCTTCACAATTCAACTCAGTTAGTCAGTAAATGTGACCGGATCATTTAATGATCTTTTCAATCATACACGTTTCTGAAAGAAACTGATTGCCTGCCTCCTCGTTTTTTCATGTTATTTTCTACGCAGCAGCAGGGAACCTGTGAGAGCTTTGACTCTTTCAGTCAGCTTTCATATTTTCATCCATCCATCTGGATTTTAAAGGTGTCACTTTTTTAACCAGAGTTGTTTTCACTGAGTGTGAAAAGTAGAATGAGCTTTACTTAGTTAATGTCAGCGCGTTCACCAAAGACACATCAGGAAAGAGAGAGGGTTATGGCATTTTGAGGGATTTTGATAGAGTATGTTACAAAGGGAATGTTTGACATATCTCAGGAAAGCATGAGGAGATAAAACCTGACAAATGTTGCGTTTCCTGACAAACTGTTAAATAACATGCCAAATCCCACAAAACATCCTCATACCTAAACGACAAAACAACATATGAAAGTACCAGTCCAGCGACAGGCTTCCTGGACCTTAAAGAGATCATATTATGCCTTTTGGCTTTTCCCCTTTACTTTATTGAGTTCTATCTTTTTTTTGTGCATGTAACAGGTTTGCACAGAGAAAAAGCCCAAATTCCACCCTAAAGGGAGTTCCCATCTCCCACAGAAAACACTGATCCTGAACTGCCTGAAAACAGCTCGTTTGCAGTCCAGCCTTTACTTCCGTTAACAAGTTGCATCACTTCGTAACACTTGGGTAGCGGCTAATCAAGTACGCCCTCACAAACACAAGACGTCCACCTGCTGCCTCCCCTCACCCTCCCTACCGAACATTAGAGACCCTCCAGGCAGTCAATGGACATAAAGTTATTACTGTGATGTAGAGACAGAGCTCAGTCAATGCATTTAGTATGTAAGACAAATTTGTTACAAATTAATAACTGACTACTTTGAAACTCTTGCTCCAGTCTAGGTTGCGAAACTGGTTTCTTATGTGAACTTTTTTAGCTATTTATACTATGTCTCCTGATTTGCTCCATGCTAAGTCACGAGGTCACGGCCTAACAACAAACCTAAATATGGGTCCCACAGTCGATACAGCTGTTTCTCTGGTGAGGACGGGCTGCAATCACTAGTTAGAACAATTGAAAGAAAAAGTCTTTGAAACAAGTAAATCATCTCCTTATAACTAGTTGAAACCAAACATTTAATTAATAGGCTTGATAAATGACTGAAAAAAAAGAAATCGATTGCCAAAAGTGTTGCTGATTATTTTTATTTTAATGACTAATTGATCATCTAATTGTTTCTGCTCAAACTGAGTTATTTTGCGTGGTGAATTTTTGGTTGGATCCACCCTCTTTCTTTTAACATGACCTTCAGTATAATTGCTTTTGTGACTACATTTCCCTGAAGACACCACAGAATGTGTCTGAACTCTCAATGGAGAAAACAGAAAGTGAAGGAGCTGCATTGTTCAGGGGGCAGGGACTGTGTCTGGACCATTCTGGTAGTCCAGTGGTGGATGATGCATACCTTGTTACCTCAGTCTCCCTGGTTTGACTCCAGCCAGGAACCTTTGTTGCATGTCACTCACCTCACTTCCTGTCTCTCTCAACTGTGTGTGCGGTGTAAAGGGCAACATGATATGGTCAGCCCATCCTCACCAGAAATACAGACGTATGTGCAGCAGCTTATTACGACCCAAGGTGCGTTCGAGATGACTTGATAGTGTAACGTGAGCTGCAGGCGACTGCAGAGGCAGGGTATCAAAACGGCGCCGTCAAGACGGACACATTCTACCTGCGTGAGCTTAATGTAAGCGGAGATCAATGAATCTCGTGGCATCTGAAAAGAAAAATGTTGCAAGACCAGGCAAAAGGTGGTTCAAATTTTGTGGAGCCAAAGAAAAGCAACCGCTGCCGCCGGACTCGGCGCCTGTAGCCGTCTTGCTCCCCCGAGATTTTAATGTCATGTGACATGATGACGTTTTGTAGCACTGGTGAAAGTTGGACACAATTTCTTCGCCGCATGAAGTCAAACGCACCTCCAAATTTATGTCTACTATTAGACCGCAACCTCTAGTGGCCTTATGACGGGACCAAAGGAGGAAGTCAATTTGCTTTGTACTGGTGACTGTGTAATAATGCTACAGAGAAAAAAAAACTATTTCACAGTGTGACTGTTGTCATAAAACTGGATTCATTTTTAGCTTCGGCCAGTGACTGAAGTGGGATTATGCAACGTAACACACACACACACACACACACACACACACACACAGCAAACTGCAGTCCTCTCTGTGTTTCACACCGCCTCTGGTCCCAGACTCCAATCTCATCTTCACCAATCTTCTCTCTCTCTATTTCTGTCTCTCTCTCTCTCTTTCTCTGTCACTGTCTCTTTCTTTCCCTCTCCTCCTCCTCCTCCTCCTCCTCCTCCTCCTCTCTCCTCTTCTTCCCTCCTCGCTCCCCGTCCTCTGTTGCCACGGCAGCAGTGTGAAGAGGAGTGATGGAGGGAGGAGGGAGCGTCGCAGGAGGACTGGGAGGTGGCGGAGGGCAGAAAATGTCATCTCAGTCATGTTGATGAGAGGCAGAAAAAAAACATTCTGACGCTGATGTGATTTTTGTACATTTGGTGCCAATAAAGGCTGGATCAATATTTTAAAATGCAAAATCGACTGAGAGAAACAGACAGAAGGGAGGTGTAACCAAACGCTGGATTACATTTTGTCTTCTCATTTTGTTGTTCTTTACTTCACACACACTTAATACAAACATTGATAATGTCTGTTGTGATGTAGTCATACCTGCACACTCTCACACAAAAAATGTTTAGGATCGTTTCTTGCTCGACAGTGAAACTGGGCCTGAAGCTCATTCTTTAGTGTTTGTATCTCTGCTGTTTACTATCGACAGAACTGAAAACTCAAGACTTTCAATCTGGCCTTTGGCAGCCACACACATGGACACCTTCAGCTTTCTGAACAGTTAATAATTATTAGTTCAAAACAAATGTCCACTGGGTATTTAAACAGCTTTCTCCTCCACACACTCAGGTTTATGAGAGTTGCTTAAATGCACTTTCCAGAACTCATCTGTCTTTCCTCAAACTTTAGACAGAAAAAGCTCAGTGCAATTGTGATGAGAAATTCTGTTTTGGTGTATACTGTACTGAAATCCCCCTGCCACAAACACACTGCAACAGATCCCAGTTGAACCTTTGCTTTGAGTTGACAGCTTTCACAGCAGCCTGAATGAACCAAAAGAGGCGGGTTAAGTTTGAAGTGTTAAGTGTTAGTATTCGTCTGACACTGGCCAAAAATCCTGTGACAATGCGATACCAACTCCTGACAAATTAAATGCCATATAAAATTGTACGCTTAACAAAGCCAACAGGAAGCTATAAGCACCACAAAGAAAAGCGTGTTAGAACAAGGTTTTGTTGCGTTGTGGAAAACAAACTGAAGTTCGACAAACTGAAGGATTGAATGCTCTTTTGTTGGCTGAGAAAAGAGGCTAAAATCCTTTAAAAACCTATTGTAATAATCCATAGTTTCAAATCTTAAAGTTTGATATTTATGTGGCTTGCATAGGACAGGGGTGAAATATTTTTGAATGTAAAGACATTTCAAAAACTCAGAGCTGCAACGCAAACAAAGCTGACAATTGATGTTGGTTGGAATTTACTTTGCTGATGACAATCCGCTTTCTGTGGATGAATGTGTTTAAATATGTTTAGTATGTTCAGGTTAGTGTTTTAACAATTGCGGTTTTAGTGTGTTTGTACATTTTCTAGACATATTCTTGCAGAATTCATGTGTATGTGTGTAAGTCATAGTTTTCCTGAAGACATTCTTCTCAGAATTCTGTCTGCAGGCAAACTGAATTTCGATAACGATGGAGTTCAAATGGAGGACATAACTCACCTGAGGATCTCTTCCCAGTTTCTGTGAGAACCTTTGAAAAAAATTACATTACAGTCTGTTAAACTGCTGCTTCAAACACTCTATAGAGCTGCTTTATGTCCGTGAACCTCTTAGTATTACTCTTTATTTTACTGACCTGCACTGCATTATCGTTTGTCCATTTTTATATCTATTTCATTTGTTAGGATTATTTATTTAGTTAATTTATGAGCACATGCTTGCTTTTCACTGAAAATGTGTATTTAAATAATTAGCAGGTAAAATCTTTACCATGTTCAGCATTTCAGATTATTACAAACATTTGCTAATTAGTTGTAAACACAAAGTACAGCCGAGGCCGATGGGGATTTTTTAAATTTAGCCTTTATCTAGCCAGATGATCTCATTGATATTTAAAACCTCTTTTTCAAGAGAGACCTGGCCAAAATAGCAGCATATCGACAGAGCACAGTTGCAGATGAAAACACCAGACACACCTAGGACATTCAACGACTATTAAGATAGTTAGAGTAAATTAGAGTAATTAGTTAGACACCAATTTATAGATTCTAATTCTTTCATCTGGTGTTTAAATTCACTAAAAGAGATCAGATTTCTCAGCTGCAAGTCAGTCTGCAGTGTATTCCAGGTGGAGGTAGCAGCTAAAGGTCCTCTTACCAGGCTCTGTATGGACCCTAGGCACACTCAACAAATACAAGTCACCAGAGCGCAAATTATAGGAACTGTTGTTTCACGACAATTAAGTGCAAAGATAAGGAGGGAGCATACCAAAGATAGACTTGTAAATAAAAGTATGCCAATGCCAATGTATGTGCAGGTCACAGTAATCAAGTGCAGCGAGAAAGCAGCAACCAATCTCTTACTGGTTGGAAAAACTGAAAAAACCTAAACTTAAAAGAGAACTGATCATCAATTAATATACTCAAGTATTTTTATATTGGCACTTATTCAATCTGCTCACCCGGTATAGTACAAATGCTCAGAATAATGTCCAAAGATTTCTTAGTCACCAGTTTGCAGATATTTAATAATAAAACATTATTGGAAAAATGATGTGACGATGGCGATGAACCAAAGTGGTAGACCAAGTTACAAAATGTCCCTGGAGTTACACAACTAGCAGCCAAAAGCAACAGTACTCAGGTCTCTGGGACCCAGCATGCACTGGGGGAGGCAGGTTACACCAGGCCAACAGTTTATTAAATGGCTGAGACGCACACGCAGCATGTTTACACTCACACTCATGTAATTTCACCTGCATGTGTTTGGACTGTAGGAGGAAATAGGAAGAAATTGTTGACACACACACACACACACACACACACACTTTTGGAGGGCAAAGGAGTTTCTTCTTCTAATTTTCCTGACTTGTGTATTAACTGTACGTCTCGGTGTTATTGAGCGTCTTTGTATCCCGGTGTCAACAACATAAGAAATTTTCTTTCTTCTCAGCTCTTTTTCTTTGTTTCCTTGTTGTCCTCCATCTTGTCTTTGGTTGTCATTTAGTCTAACACAGTCGTGTCTGTCTTTGTCAGCTTGGCATTTTAATTTTGTTGTTTTGGGTATTTAAGTGTGTTTTTGTCTTTGTTTTGAAGTGAAACTGTTGTATAAGCATCTTGTTTTTTTTTGTCATTTCTACACTGTTGTCACTGTGTGAGAAAAGTTCAAATGGGAACTAAAAAGATGAACCTGAACTTTAATACAGAAAATAAAACCTTACCTAAACTAAACTAAACTGTGTAAACGAATCAACTAAAACTGACTGACAAACCTGTCGCTGCTGTACATTTCAGAAGAGTTCCTGCAGTCTTAAAAGTGTTCGCAAACCACAAACTGAATTATGTTTTACTCGTTTTGTAAGAAACATAGTCGTTACCATGAAGCGTAGATTTTAGATCACCTGAATGGTTACAATTTTAGTCTTGAGGTGTACAAATTGAATGCAAAGTCATTTTTTTCACTGCATTTAAGCAATATTACACGCAAGAGTTGCGCCAATAATGATAGTAAAGCTCACCCTTGAGTGTAATATTGCAATGGTTACCAACAAAATAACAGACATAATCAAAATGTATTCATATTGTGGAGAAATTAGTTTTAAAAATAAACAACAAACGTTTTACTAGTGTTATCTATAACAACATAGTGCCTGACTAATTACTTGAAAACAGTCACATCAGTAGATTCCTATGTAATGAAACCTCATTTCAGGCAGAGACGACTTAAGCTTGATTTATACTTCTGCGTCGAGTCTACGCTGTAGTCATATGCTGTTTTACTGCCTCTAAAATTTGCTTCACATTCAGAGTGAACGGAGAAAAAGAAAGCAAAGTAAAAGCGTATGTTAAAGTATCACGAAGCCAAGTCTAACTCCAGGTTAACAGGTCTAACATTTGTTTTGTGACAAGCTGCAGATGCTGTTCTCAGCTTTGGGGTGATATCCTCTGTGCGTGTTAGTCACTGGTGTGTGAAGTGTTGCTGTGCTCAGCTGATCTATCCCTTGGTTCTGTTTCAATACAGAACTAAAATAGAACTATCCTCCCTCCCAACACCCCCCAAAAATGACCAGACATTGGCCGCCCTCCCATCTCTCCTCCTCTCTGCTGTTTATCGTTGGCTCGACTCCAAAGGGAAGTCACATGCCAGCGTTCCAAGAAACACTTCATTCCAAGACTCACCTTGGTCCAAGGCTCACATTTAATTATGGCTCTGATTCATGGCCCCTTTGTTATTACTGTCAGCTCCACTTTCCACCTCCGGACGAAACAAATGGCTGTTTCCTTCAAACAACACTTCTTCCTCCTCCAATCTCATCACTTCTGCCATCTTCATCTCTCCCCCGTCTGTCTTCTTCCATCCTCATAATGTAATAATTAAAAGTTTTAGATATCAGTGTAGAACAACATCGTAGATTTTGATCTGAAAATTTGATATTTGATTAAAATATCGTGTCCTCATTTTTCCCCCCTCACTTAATAAATGAGCCATACAAAGCTTTGGACAGTCGTCAGGCAGCCGCAAACTAAATATAGCAGTACACATGTCGCTTTTAAACCAACAGCAACACTTAAGAGTTCTGCTTCTGAAAAAAATATATCTACAAATAGACTCGAAACAACTGAGAAAAAAACATTTGAATATCTCTGCCCAGAGGTCCACAGTCTCAAAATGTTGTTGTGTAGTTCCCCAAAGCTCCGTTCTCAGGCCACTTGTTCAGCCTCCAGTACTTTTGGTATGCTTGCGGACTCAAATAAATTTTTAACATTAAGACAATTACAACATTTTGCATCAGCAACATTTTGAAAAATGTGCCCTTTTCCCACCTTCAGCGGTATTGCCTACTGTAATGTTGTCTTTACATGTCCCTGTAAGAAGTCTGTGAGACAGCTGCCTGATTCAGTGGATGACATCACCCCAGTCCTCAGATCAGTCCTAAAATATTCCTCTATAACGGTCTAAATGATTTAGGGCCAAAATATATTTCTGTACATTTCTGCTGCTAGCTTATGAACTATCCAGAGCTCTCAGGTCACGTCTGCTTTTCAAAACTAAACCTGGAGAAGCAGAATTCAGTTTCTATGCATCAGATATCTGAGGAAAACGTTTCATCTGTCAGTATTTCAGTTTTCAACTCTCACTGCTACCGATACAGTTTGGTCAGTAGTTAAGAACAGCACTGAGGATTGATACCCAGCAGCCCTGCTTCCAGCACACCTGTGTTTGCTGTTCATCTGATAAAGAAGCAGCCGGAGAGTCTGCCAACCCTCCAGGATGAGAACATTTGGAGGGAGGGACTTCATTTTCTCTTCTCATTGATTTGTTTTTCTGCTTTCTTCTCTCTCTTTCTCTCTCTTTCTCTCTCTCTCTCTCTGCAATTTCCATCTTTTCCTGACATATCATAGTGTTGACATTCTTCAATTTTTGCACTGTGACTGCTATCTTTGCTAAACTTTAACTAAGTAGTTTTCGCTGTCTAACTTATCCTAAACATACTCACAGGTCACTGTCAAACTGAACACATTTCTGAGCTGAGTTTCAAAACTTAAGGAGCAACTTGAGAGCCCACTTAAGCTGGAACGCGTCATGTTTTTTCAGTTTTCTGTTTCATTTGCAATCAGCATGCATGCCCCACTCAAATACTGTCTGTTTTTACAATCCTGCTAGCAACAAGCTGGTTCTATGTGTAGCAACCCGTCAGCTCTAATCAGGCTTCAGAAGCCTTATATTTTATTTCTCATCTTGTGTGCACATACTGGTTGTCTTTTCTGTTTATGTTCTTTGATGTGATCTGGTGGCAATTGAGTTTCCCCATTGGGGATTCATAAAGCTTTCTAATCGAATCTAATCACAGTTGACTTTTAGGTTAGTTTAGGCTTAAGATTTGTCTTTCTGTTATCATATGAAACCATATTTTTGATATCAATATTGAATCAAATAACTGTAGTGCATTGTAAATTCAGATTTCGAACACCTGTAAATCTTCATTTCGTGCCAGAACTGACCAGAGTCACATGAATTTTCTCATCTATAAAAAATGCAATGCATCGCATTTTGAGGCAAATTTTTTAATTCCATTGTGGAACTTTTTAAGGCACTAAAAAAAATGTACACACTCACAATTCAGACACTCAAGTAAAATGCTGAAAAGTAAATTTAGTACAGTATATAGTAATGGGGAATGATTTCAGACACAGCCTCTGTAATGTCAGTTTACTTTATAGTGCTTCTTCTAATTAAGCATTTTAGCATTAGCCTCTTTTTGAGAGAACCATTATCTTGGTTTTCTGGCTGCTTAACAATGAGTCCCTCAGGCTCTCACCAATCCCCCACATGAAACCACAGGCAGCAGACAAGCTCTGATAAATCCACTGTTAGACGACCTGCTCTGCACCAGTCAGCAGACAAAGCTGGAGACTAGCTGGTGAGGAAAGTGGAACATTTAGCAGCAAAATCATGGATCACCCGATGGAGCATCATGAACATTACATGATCACATTGCTCTTTGTCTGCCACATGTGGAAGGAGGCAGTCACTGTATCAACTTCATAAGCTGATGGCATGTCAGGGCTGTGTTCCCTGTTTGTAACCATGCATGCTAAAGTGGCCACACAATATTGAAGGACTTCAATAAACAATATTTTGCAGATACATTCAATTTAAATGTTTCTTCTGATACAATAAAGGAACATAATAAAGGCAGTTCCCCAAAAGCATATTGGTACTGCAAAAAATGTGTATTGTATCGAAGTGGACCAGTACGCAGTACCGTCACGCAGTACCGTCACGCAGTACCGTCACGCAGTACCGTCACGCAGTACCGTCACGCAGTACCAGCACCTCGACATTTTACTCTTTGGCGTTCCGGTACTCTCCTCTGCCCTCTCCATATCAGGTTGTCTGGGCTCACCTGTTCCCGTTCTCACTTGCTGGCTAAACTCTGTCGGCGGAGAAAGAAGAAGCCTGTCAATGTCACTTTTCGTGAACTGACCAATCACAGCCTGGAAGGGGCGGGACATTAAAAATATTGACAGATAGGTGTCTTTAAACTGGGGACGCTGGGGACAGGTCAGAATCAATCTGATGTCTCCATCAGTTTTTGAAAGCTTTTGTTAAAATGTTCTGAAAAACAGCAATGAGAAATGTTAAATAACAAAGAAACGGTGCACAATAAGAAAACATGCAGTGCAACTGAAATACAGAAGAAACAAATGTGCATTGTCCAAATAAGTAACTTAAGCTAAAACAACCAGCTGCTGATTACTGCATTATATTCCATTATAATTATATTTTCAATTGTCACCTGCCACCTTAATTTTGTTTCCCTCAATATAAATAAAGACATTTCCACCATAAATTAGTGCAGAAAACGTCTCCAGAATGCAGGAACCTGGCACCTATATTTTTTCACTTCAAGCACTGATTGTATTTTAAAGCCCTGTTCATATTGTCATAAGAAAAGTTTATAGTCATGTTGGCAGGAAGTGTACCTCTACAGAAATTTGCCTTGGAAACACACTGATGCACACTTTTTTGCATTTCAGAAACAGCAACACTTTCTGTTTAGCTTTTTGAATTTTACTTTATATGTTCCAAGGCCAAACAAGGTGCTCTTTGTTTGGGGTTCTGCGCTTTAAAACACAAGGGCACCCGAATCAAATATTTATCAAGCGTATACGTCTGCTTGTCAAAAAAAATTCTAAGGGAGGCAAACTGAACATCAAAAAAGCCTTTCAGCTGCTGAAGGAAATGTCAGGGAAAAAAACCCGACAAGCTTACACAGCTCAGTACAGGGCGTGTATTCTGTGTATTCATGCCTTTCATCAGATGAAAGCTGGGCTTAGATTTGTGGACATACGTAATAATGCTTGCAGGGTGCCAAGGTTTCCCTCTGCACCCCTCACTCCCAAATGTTTCACCATGTTGCTTATTGCTAACACGTCAGAGTTCACTGTGTGCATTGCTTTCTGTTAAACCAGCCTGCAGAGACAGGGACGTTTCTCAAAAGGGAATAAGACTCTTGTACAGGAGTCTTTTTAGAAAATGCTTTACGTTAATCCTATAAAGGTCTCCTGTCCCCACACCATGCCTGTACATCTGTGGCTTGATTTGCTGTCATACAACAATTGTAGAAGCACCTTATCCAAATCCTCCTCATCAGTTAAAACTACACTAGGAATGACACTGAAAACTTGTGGGCCTCTAAAATGCTTAAATCAGAGTGTCCCTCTAATTAAAATCCAAGCTGTGTCTCAAGTCTATACTGCTTAATTCTATGCAGCCTTTGGGTCTGTACTAGGCTTGAGCAATTATCTGTGTTTTCAAATCGTCCTATCGTCATTGAGTCCGGCCACCAATACCCAATAAGATCAGGCAGCGGGGGTCCTTCCCCTTTGTCTCAGACCACCACTCTCCACAGCTCACATGTCGCTCTGTTAGAAAGACACAGCAGTGTAAATGAATGGACAAGACACAGCAGGAGTCAAGAAAAATGAACTCAATAGAGTCAGCAGCCTCCAGTTTTAGCATTTCAGACTACATATATATGTAGCTACGTAACTCCATTGATAAGTCAAACCAAACAAATTCCAGTTCATTGAAACACTTTGCCACACCAACCAAAGGCCATTAGCATTCGTCTCTTCAATGAGTGGCGGTCAATATGATTATCGATTGGTACAGGCCCACTACAGCATCCGTAAACTTCAAGCTTTTTGCGTGTGAAGTTCAACAAAGCAAATGGAATAATTCAAACAAGCAGTTCCAGGAAAAAACCCCCACAGAAAATAGAAGCAATCGAGTATTAAATCTTTGGAAAACAATTTAGCTTTCTCTATTTTCAGATTAATTGGTTTAAAACTAGTGCACACATTTGTCACTTCTAGGCTGAATAATTGCAATTCCCTATTATCGGGCTGCCTGATTAAGTCCCTTCAGACTCTCCAATTGATCCAGAATGCTGCAGCACGTGTTCTGACAAGGCCCAGGAAAAGACATGGTATTTCTCCTGTATTAGCTTCTCTGCACTGGCTCCCTGTAAAATCCAGAATTTAATCTTAAATCCTTCTGCTCACCTACAACGCCCTTAATGGTCAGGCACCATCTTATCTTACAGAGCTCATAGTACCTTACTACCCCACCAGAACCCTGCGCTCCCACAATGCAGGGTTACTTTTGGTTCCTTGAGTCTCTCTAAAAGTAGAATGGGAGCCAGAGCGTTCAGCTATCAAGCTTCTGTCCTGTGGAACCAGGTCTCCATTTGGGTTCTGGGAGCGGACCCCATCTTCTTGTAACAAAACGACCAAAGGAGTGACTGACCTTTTAGACCTTTGTTTAACCACAAGGATGTGTCTGTGTCCTAAAGGACATTAATATGATTAATATTTTCCCAAAGACAATTTAATAAAATACTGCACCTGAAAACTTACTTTTTAAAACCGTAATGTGACAGATTAACTTTGAATCTTTACCTTTGATCTACCTTCAATTGAATATCATCATTATTGTTAAGATTACATTTCCTCTGGTGGTCTCAGAGCCCACAGTTACTCAGGAGGTGTCCCTGAAGAAAGAATCTGCCAGCTAAACAAAAAGATTCTCAGGTTATTATGTTATTAACTAATTGTAGAATCCTTTTAACTGTCATATCCACATAATTGCACCCAAGCTGCTGTACCTCTGCCAAAAGCAATCAAGCAAGTTGACTTTTGTTTTACTAGAGAAAAGTATATTTTGCTAATACGGTTCTAATACCTGAAGGTGTTCTATCCTCAAATATGTTTCAAGCGCCAAGACATCAGAGTTTATCAGAGCGTGCAAACTCATTTTGTGTACACAGAGGATTCAATAATGTGACATTAATTCGAAATCTGAGAGGAATCCAGATTTTTCAAAGTGTGTCCATAAAGTGGAGAAAGACGCTGAATCAAAACGGTTTAAGATTTAAGCCTGAATCATCTCGTTATTTCTTCAAAAGATCAAATATCTGTCTGACCAGCATGCCATTATTCTGAAAACTGATATTAGTGAGACTCAGTCATGTCTCTGGTGCCACGTCTCACACCCAGCTCATCACATATGGAAGCTAGGTCAAGAACCCACAAGTTTCACTTTTTAACACCCCTTTACTCTTGTTTTTGCAGATGTAGAGCCACGTGGTCAAGTTAGCACTAATAAATATGCCACCGTAAGCGGCTGCTCCCGAGAACGTACTGCAGGGTCCTGACTCTAACCGGCGACCTCGGGAAGCGGACACGCTGACGAGGAGGCTAAAACCCACGGCTGCTAGCGCCGGTCGCCAGTGCTTCTGTTAAGTTGTTGGGAGAGTGAGGTTTACTCACTGCACAGGCTCGCTGGCTTCTGTCACACAACATGCAGTTAGATTATTAAAATAAAACACGTGGTTAACGGTGTGAAATGGTCGGAGTTTGGTTAGATTTAGATTACAAATACCTGGGAGTGCACTTGGACAATAAACTGGACTGGGCCAAGAACACTCAAGCTATTTATCTATCTACCTTTTATTACCATTTCTATTCCTTATGCCTTGACAAGTGTGCAAATTTCCCCTCGGGATCAATAAAGTATTTCGGATTCTGATTTAGGAAAAGATCATGGTTTGAGTTAAAATAAGTATTTTAGTCACAGAAGTTAAGTAGTGTGTACTTACTACTTACTTGTGTAAGTTAGTAGTTATGTATTCACACAGGAAACAAACAGATCTGGTGAAGGTTCGGTGCCCAACCACCTCTCTACTCTGACTTTATGTTCTTTATAGTAGCCCTATAAAGGGTCTTGACCGAACCTCCATGTGTGATGCCTTGGGACTGAGACCAGGTTGGCCACGTCAAGTGCAGAGATGCAGTACTTTCATATTTGAAACTTTCCAGATGACGTGAAATGAGAGAATGTCCAGAGTTTGACTCAAGGACACTTTGACATGACTGACGTTGCAGTCTGCTGCACTAACTGAACTCGTGACCTTTCAGTCAAGCTCCGGCCTTTCTTTCAGGGGACAGAGGGGACTTTAACAGCTCTTAGGGGACAGACAGAGAGGGAACTGATAATATTTAGATTTGAGAGAGAATTCACTTCACCCTATTGTGTTTCACTCCACATTTCCCATTTTCTCTGTCCCTGTTCTCTTGCCTGCACCACAGAGCAGTACAATTCAAGAAGCTTTACTGGCAGAACAATTTCCCCCAAAACTTCTAACAATGATGAAAAGATGCAATCTTGAAATAATGCTGGGGGGAACTGACCTTTCAGACATTTTAGTTATGAAGCCTATTTTTTAAACCCTTAACTGAACCAAACATACTGGAACACTTTTGCCCAGATTCAGGTCCCCAAATATCCCCCTCGCAGCACGACTGCCGCAGCACAGTGACCCAGCAGTATCAATAGGACTGTACAAGTTTATGGCTGAAATTAGGGACTGTGGCAACATCACAAAAAGGACAAGAGAAAATCAGGCCAAACTGTAAAATTGCACAGATTGTTCAGATAATCTGGACAAACGGTTATCTGGTTTACAACATGTCTATATGGATGTGTTTCTTTGACTTCACAGATCTCGGTTATTACTTCGGTGAATAATGTTATTGCCCTGTTTATCTGAACAGATACAACTGAAATATGCAAAAATTAAATCAAATTACAATTACTTTTTTGTCCACCAAAGTGGAGAATTGTCTTGATCTCACCAATATGTTAAAGCAGACCAAAAAAATCTGTAATACAATACGTGTGGCAGACACATGCTTCTTCCACATGAATAAAAGTAACTGTAAATAGAGAAACAACACACTATGAGAGAGAAAAGAGTTTCCTGGAGTTTTTATGGAGGAGGTCCAAAGAGATGCAATTGAAACTTGTGGAAAACGCAAGTAAGTTATGTCGAGCTGTTTTAACATTTATCCTTAAAACGTAGTAGTCGCTATTTAAAAGCTACTAGTACTTATTTTTTAGTTAGTAGCAACTATTCTAATGAATTATATTTATTCATTTAGCTGACTCTTTTATCCAAACGACTTACAATTGCTATACATGTCAGAGGTCGCACGCCTCTGGAGCAACTAGGGGTTAAGTGTCTTGCTCAGGGACACAATGGTGGATTGAACACGGGTCTCTCACAGCAAAGGCATACATCTTGTCCACTGCACCATCACCACCCATATCCCTGTTATACTATTACCAACTGATTACAAACTAGTACCTAATTTTTAGTTACTAGTCACTAATGGCAGATTTTTGCCACTGAAATCAATGAGGCTCTGCAGATATCACCTATTCATTTGTTACTAGTAACTATTCCAAAAGATACAACTAACATTTGAAGTCTTACTAGTACATTTTCTTTGGTTACTAGTCATTCATAATGACTAGTAAAATGGCCTGTTGATAGTAACATTTAATTGGTACTAATAACTAAAAACAAGCACTAGTATCTAAATAATTGTTACTAGTAAAACAGGAATGGTTAAATAGTTACTGGTACCTAATAAATAAGTAACTTATTTAAACATTTCAACTTTTAAATAGTAAATTTTAAAGAATAAATGTTCTAACAGCTTGTCATATTTAAGTAGGCCTTGAAATCAGAAGATACAAGCCTCTGACTCCATCTGTTTTTCTGCACTTCTTGCTCTCTGTTTGAATCTCCTGCTCTGCTTCCATTTCCTTCTCTCTCTCTCTTTCTCTTTTTCTCTCCATTGGTAATTAAGCGGGCAGATTTTATGCTTTTTTGTCTGACAATAGCAGCTCCTGAGGCAGCCACGTCAATGCCAGGGCTCACTGTCAAATAGCTGCCAGACACACACACACACACACAATAATTACAGAGTATAAGTGAGAAAAAAAATGTATGTGATTATAATATAGACGTACACACTCGCAAATGAAGCCGAGACTCTACTGAGTCTACTGAGCTGATGTGCATATTAATGATCGGAGACATACTTAAACATGCACCCCCCCCAACCCACCCACACACACACACACACACACCCACACACACCAGGGTGTGTGTGTCCTTTATCTGCGCTCCAAAGACTTTGTACTGTTCAAAAAGACTTCAAAAAGTCTGTGAAGACAAAGGCGAGACTTCCTGTAATCAACTAGCTTGGTCTGTCAATCAGTGTCAGTGTGTGTGTGTGTGTGTGTGAGAGGCCATAAAAAAAAGCCCGTCTTTCTCTATTATTTCCTTTCTTTGTCTGTAAGAACATTTTTTATTTTTATCAACGTATCCTTTTTTTCCCCCTACTCTTTCGCTCTTGCATTTTCTCTCTCTGTCTCTCTCCATCTATTCACAGTAACACTTGCCTTCCATTAGCCACTCCATACATCACACTCCAGCAGTGGAAACCAAAAGAGTGCAGTGTCAGTCGGTCCAAATGTCCGGCTTCATGAGACCATTTATACTGTTGCTAGGAGACACGAAGCCCCTCAGACCGATCCGCAAAGCAATTTTAATAACAAAGCACCTCGTATGTAGCCATATGATAATTCTGCATGAGGCAAGGCAAGTTTATTTGTAAAGCACATTTCAACCACTAGGCAATTCAAAGTGCTTTACATTAAACATAAAAGCATTGTAGGGAAATTAAAATAAAAAGATGATAAATCAGTGTAAGTGTGCAGTGTAAGTTATCAATCTACAGCCTGAAATTTGATTTAATTAAAAGCAATGGTAAAAAGAGAAGTCTTCAGTCTTCATTTAAAAGAACTGAGAGTTTCAGCAGACCTGCAGTTATCTGGGAGTTTGTTCCAGATATACGGAGCATAATAACTGAACGCTGCTTCTCCTTGTTTAGTTTTGACTCTGGGGACAGAAAGCAGACCTGATCCCAGACGACCTGAGAGGTCTGGATGGTTCATAACGAAGCAGAAGATCAGTAATGAATTTTGTCCTAAACCGTTCAGTGCTTTTATAAACCCACAACAGGATTTTGAAATCAATTATTTATGTACAGACCTCAGAACTGGGTAAAAAAATGTGTAAAAGCCATGAATGACTGCTCACTGTAATGTCGTCAGTGATACACCTGAAATGCCCAGAAACAGAGATGAGTATGTGGGTCACCAAAGACAGACCTTTGGATAAAGAACACAAACACGCTCTCTGTGGCATTTTGAAGAAGCGAGCTGCTTCAGAGAGTATTTATAATCCTGTATCACTCGGCTGGATTTTATTGTGTGGAAACTGAGGTCATTTCACAGTGTTAGTTACCTGAGGGAACCTGACATTTAAATAGGCCTCCTCGTTATCGCTCGCTTCCCCCCTCTCTCGCCTTTTGCTCTCTATCTTGCTCCCGTCCTTGTCCTCTAAATGCCTGATATCCATTGAGTTTTCTCCTCCATATCCTCCATCCATTTTTCCATCCGCTCTGCTTTCCGCTCTCACACCGTTTCTGTTATTTGCTCTTGTTCCATTTTTCCCTCGCTTCATCTCTTCCTCCACTCATCCTCTCATGTAAAACTACTCTTTCTCTTCCTTTTTTCCTCTCTTTAGGTCTGCGGTCAGTCACCTAGACAAAACCAAAGAAGCAGTCAGATCGAAGACTCTCCAACCTGCACCTAGCAACCAGGTAAAGAGAAAATGTAAAAGGCCACTGAACGCACACCAACAAACCAAAATTAACATTCACAGGTGGAGCTAATGGTCACGAGCTCAGTGGAAGAAGTGGATTTAACTTGGCTGCTGGAGGAACAGATATTGATGGTTCTTTTTTCCACCTGATTTATTCATTTGAAAGATACTTTAAGGCGAAGCAGCTGAATCTGTTCCACAGTGGATAAAAAATCAGATTTAAATGGATTCAACGGCAGTAAAACACAAAACGAGCCTCTGGGACAAACACCAGGTTCATTAATTAAGCTAATCAATGCGATAAATAGCAAACATGTCAATGTCGACATGCTTTTTTTTCTTGTTTTCATCTGAGCCCAGTCTCTCAAAGCACCGCGGAGCTGTAGTGGTTTCAAGTGTGCACAATAATTTTTCATTAATATGCAAATGTAGACACCAAAGTGCTCCCTGTGGTCTAAGGATTAGGTTTGTTTTCAGGTATTTTTGTTTTACCATGTTCAAAACAAACACAAACAAGATGGTCACCATGACCAACACGTTGCTCCACAGTCCACATAGTGACAGATAAAAAGTGGCTTATACCAAACCCCGAGAGACAGGTACGGAGACATGAGGTGAGTTTGGTGCAGTGACACATGCTGAACCCAAAAATTATTTTTCCTTACAATCATCGTATAAGTAACAGACTCAAACGTGCGTCTCAAACATCGTCGGCGTCAGCCTCCCGTACCAGAGGTCGCCGGTTCGATTCAGGTCCCTGAAGTATGTTCACATGAGCTTTTTAAAAAAATCTTCTTTTCAACTTTGTTTGTTGACTCCATCTCATCAGCGCTACTGCGGGACCCGCAGGATTTTTTTGTCGATTTAGTGATAAGTGCTTGCTTTTTGACCTTCTGCTATGATTAAGGAGGCTACGTTGTTAAATTGTTTCTTTTTTGTCTGTTTTAACTGTGTTTATTGTTGATATAGGATCGGGTTTCTGCACGGGGTATTTTATTTTGAAAATGGCTGCATATTCTCTGCAGAGAGGAGCAGAGAGACAATTCTGGCGTGAGCACAAGCATTGACTAGAGTGGCTGCGATCAGCTTCGGCAGCCGCAACTTCAACCTTCGTTACCATGGCTACAGTAATAACCACGAGGTTGTTTAGGGAACAATCGTAGTCACGCTTTCCTTATTTCCTCCTTTGCTCCCTTCATAATTACTGTGTTCCCAGGTTGCTCTGATAGTGGCCTTCAGCTCTTCTGCATTGTTGGGTCTGGCGTATCGCATCTTCCTCTTCACAATACCCCATAGATTTTCTATAGGGTTAAGGTCAGGCGAGTTTGCTGGCCAGTTAAGAACAGGGATACCATGGTCCTTAAACCACGTACTGGTAGCTTTGGCACTGTGTACAGGTGCCAAGTCCTGTTGGAAAATGAAATCTGCATCTCCATAAAGTTGGTCAGCAGCAGGAAGCATGAAGTGCTCTAAACCTTCCTGGTAGACGGCTGCGTTGACCTTGGACCTCAGAAAACACAGTGGACCAACACCAGCAGATGACATGGCACCTCTGACGCTGTGTCTTGTTCAAGAGTGGCTTGACACAAGGAATGCGACAGCTGAAACCCATGTCCTGCATACGTCTGTGCGTGGTGGTTCTTGAAGCACTGACTCCAGCTGCAGTCCACTCTTTGTGAATCTCCCCCACATTTTTGAATGGCTTTTGTTTCACA